>NC_092690.1:31979380-32030380 GCF_964275005.1 Diadema setosum
TTGTTTGCCATTTGTCAAATGGAGATATTTGCGAGTAAAGGTCAAGAAAAATAAAGAGAATAATAAGAAAATTTTTGCTTCTTTTGACCATAACTTAAAAAATATACCTTTATATGTAGTGACCAATATATCATTTAAAAGGTATTATTTTGTACTTTATGACAGAGACCGTACTTCAAAATCTTCAAAAATGGACTTATCGGTTTTTGCAAACAAGCTCTTCATATATACATGTACATATATATATATATATATGTATGTGTGGTTGTGTGTGTGTGTGCGTATACAAAGCATAAGCCTACTATTAAACAATTCATTTTTCTCATAATTTGTATAACATTGCAACGAGGATCGAATCGGATGCCTCTTACGAGGCTCTAAAAACCCTGTGGAGCTTTCAAGTCGCATTAATCTCAACCCCATGTCAAACGACCACTATTCTGTGTTTGCTATTGAAAAAGATTATGCAGAAGTTACTAATTTCACTTTTCCATTCTTATTTCGGTTTCTAATAGACATGTGCATCACGAAAGAGCAGTTCGACATTTACTTCGAGAAGGAGCCGTGCGAATCTAGCGACAATGAGCAAGGGAGACCGTCAGAACAGTCAGTAAAAGAAGGTGAGCAATCTACTATTGCACGTGTCCGTCTATTCGGTTTTGTGTTATACTTTGTGGTGAGTTCTCCTAATTAGAAGACTGAAATATCGCGAGCAACTCGCAATTGTACGATGGGTCGTGGTGATTGCTTCAGATGAGACTACAATCTTTAGATTTACAGAAAATATTAAAAAAGACACATCGTGCCCCCCCCCCCCACTTACAAACATTCCTCGGCCTCTGTGTCGTTCGGTAGATCAGGTACACGAGAGCAAAAATGGGTGGTTGTGCTAGGTTTGATAGCCATTTCTCCTTGGCTCTGAAGAAAATGCCATTTTGTTTTCATTTCTTCCACGACATCTTCTACTGGAGGTCTTGAAGGTTATACCAAAGATTCTACAGCTGACGGGAAAAATGTCAAAATGAACCAGTGGGGAAGACGAAGTCAAAACAGAGTATGATTCGTAGAAGCACGTTAAAGGGAAGATAAACCCCAAGAACAATGTGGATTGAGTGAAAGCAGCAACATTAGTAGAACACATCAATGAAAGTTTGAAGAAAATCGGACAATCGATGCAATAGTTATGAATTTTTAAAGTTTTGGTGTTGGAACCGCTGGATGAGGAGACTACTAGAGGTTATGACGTATGAGTGGACTACAATATCAAGAAAATATAAAGAAAATACTACAAAAATCCATTTTTCATGAAAATTACAAATTCCATCAACTTGATATTGACATATGTTAAGGGTAGCATGCTCTTTAATAATTCTAGAAAAGTGAATTTTTGTTGAATATCCTTTATATTTTCTTTGTATTGTTGTCCACTCATACGTCATATCCTCTAGTAGTCTCCTCATCCAGCGGTTCCAACACCAAAACTTTCAAAATTCATAACTTTTGCATCGATTGTCCGATTTTTCTCAAACTTTCACTGATGTGTTCTACTAATGTTGCTGCTTTCACTCAATCCACATTGCTCTTTGGGTTTACCTTCCCTTTAAGATGAAACACGCTGTCATGAGTTAGTTCGTAGAATCCTGATCATCATAAGAGGTTTTCTCTGATGTTAGGAATTTCCGATCTGGTCTTTTATGTTCTGTAGAAGTTGGCCTGTGACAACAGATATTGGCAATTGTCATAATGGTGGCAATTAAAGCAGGAAAAACAATGGGGAGATGAGAAAATGATTACAATACCATGATAACATTCATTGTATGATATACGGTTTATCTCCCCCCGCCTCTCTCTCTCTCTCTCTCTCTCTCTCTCTCTCTCTTACTGTGTTACTCAGGTAAAGCCAAGGTATTCATCACTGAAAAAGAAGAACATGCTGCAAATAAACCAGAAGAGGATATGACGTCTGAAAATAGTAAGTTTGTTTTGGTATGTAATTAGCATATTAACAGCAGTGCTACAGCGATTATTTAACTTTTAGATTGATATTCGAAGCAGGGAGGTGTTACAGAGATGGAGTGGCAACTCTTCGTAATTCATGCAAACACATGTTTGGGTTCAAGGCGTTACAATGGGATGTCTAGCATTCCATTACGCTTTGAAGTCATGCTCGCACCGCTCTAGTTGCAAGACGAAGTTCGGAGACGAAGAACGCATTTCACCTTTCGTTGAATTACACGCTTTATTTCACCGCAAAATTTTATATGAAATACTCGAATTGATTTAGAATAGTTTAGGAAAGAATTCAATATTGTTAACATGTATTTTCTAGTTTCTTCGTAATTCGCAAATCGAAAGGAAATGAAAATTAGGCCCTCTTAACCCTAACTAGGCCGGGCTATTTAGGTAGTTCATAGAGCCGGGGGGGGGGGGGAGGGGCTCCTAGGCCCCCCCCCCTCCAGATCTCGGCCGCCGACCGCGCGATCGCGACGAAACTTGGCACACACATTGCCTATGATGTAATCTAAAGTACCACAAAGTTAAATTTTCAAAAGATTATCGTTTATGCTAAATTATGCTAATTTATACATAATGATGCTTGAAATCAGACAATTTGGTATAAATCACAAATAAAGCTCAAAATGGGCACATTTTTGTGTAACTATTCTTTTTAGTGTCCTGAGCAAATATAAGACAAAAAAATTGTGACATCAGAAAAAATGTCCTAAGTATTTTATTGTTTTTTGAATTTCTTATGTATTTCTTTGTTTTTTCAACTTTATGTTTTTCATTGTTTTTTCGATGAAACTTGTCCGCGACATTGTTGCGAACAAGAAAATATGTTATCTATTGATTTTAATCAATAAAACCCCCAAATAATCATGCTTTTATGAAATTTGCCTATAAGCACAGTTTGCATTGAAATTGTACACAAAATCACGGTTTTGAGCAATTTTTGGTCTGACATGCACGTACATATTTATGCGCAACTTCGGAACCACGCGCCCGGGCATCGCAAATTTGGTGTCAAAAGATGCGTTAGACTCGAAAGAAAAAAGTCATGAAACGTCACGGCGATAGCTTTTCGCGTTAGTGATACATCGCGCGGAACGTCAAAGGGGGGGGGGGCCTCGCATGTTAAATTTTCTATCTTTTAATAAGGGATATTTTGATATCAAATAAAGTACTCCTTTAAAGCGAGTTCCAGCGTGTTTTTTATACTATTTGTTGTTAAAATTGTGAGTTTTACACTGCATTTTCATTCGCTGCGCCAATTCAAGGTACACAAATTCATTGTTGCCATCACATTGAAAGAGAGAGCGAATAGCAGTAGGAGCAAATATTTCTAGATGTGAGAGCGCTAGTCCCGATTATTGATGCTCTCTTTTGTCAAAGCACATGGGTAACACCTGTAGTTGAACGCATAACTTCTCGGCGGTGCCGCGCATGACTTCAAAGGAGAGCTTTAGTTGCTTCTTCTCTATAGTGTACGAAACTGTCAAATGCGTCTTCAGTATCAAACAGGCAAGATGATTATGATAATGAGAAGACATTCCTATTTAAAAAAGTATTATGAATGAGTTTGGTTTTGCATCTATGGTATGTCATACATACATTGTACACTATTAACATTTCCTCTTTCTACTTTCATCCCTCTCCCTTAAAGCGCATAGAGACACTACGTTAGTGATATGCGCTATGTAAGCACTGAGTTATCATCATCATTATTATTATTATTATTATTATTATTATTATTATTATTATTATTATCATTATCATTATTATTATCTTTATCATTAATCATAATCGAGTGTTGCTTCTATTCAGTTTTGGATCAGATTTTGTCGTTTTATACTAGTTGTGATTAGATTGTCCAGTTTGTTCGTTGTTGTGTTTGTTGTTTTTAAACCTAACATTATTTAGAGATTTCTTAAATTAGTAAACATTAAGGCAAGGAAAGGAAGAGCATTTTCAACTCTAAATACGCCGTACACAATGATCAGCTCCTTGAAAATGATTGATAACAAGGAGATACGAATATGTTTTGAATACAGGGATTTCTTTTTAAAAATAGTTAAGTCACCCTATCCCCTTGTTTTTTTTTTCAGTCATACATGACCCTTATTTACATGCTACGCCTCTGTTACAAAAAAAAAAATGTTATAAAAGGGAAATAATAGAATTTGACCTTTCTTTTCGTTCTGTTTACTTTTCACATATGATTTTACATCCATAGCCCCACTGATAGGCACAACAGAAGATCAAGGGACGGATAAAGCTGCTGCTGATGAGAACTATGGCTCAAGAGAATGTGATGTAGGGCAAAACGAGAGCACAGACAAGGTGGAAGGAGAAAACGGTACATGATAATATTCCGGGGTAGGGGGGGGGGGGGGAGTGGTGCATATATTTTCTACAGTTCACAATTTTGTTGGTGATTGTTCACCCCAAGATAATACACACTTATAGAAAGTCAAGTCTTATATTGCACAAAGTAGGCTTGAATGCCTCCGCGAATATGTAATTATGTATTAATATTATGTAATTGTGCACATTTCCATTCATTAATTTACATTCATTAGCCAATGACATTACCCTCGTAGTCGATGCACGAATATAATATTTTCAAATTTATTTCTGTCCGTTATTGTAAACATTATTGTTGCACGTTTACCCTGCCGAATTCATAGCTGAAAAAAAAAAAAAAAAAACCGACACTATACTCTACCTGAATTGCTGTGGCTTTCATTGAGTATTTGTGTGTGTGTTTTGTTTTGTTTCTGTATTCATTAATTTTCTACACAAACAGCCACACTAAAAGCTCAAACGGACAGTGACAAAACGGGAAAAATGACAAGAAACCAAGACTCCAAAGAAGAGTGCAAGGGCAGAACACAGTCAACGGAGAAAATGTTAAATTATGCACGTATTCCGCAATCAGCAACCTTTTGTGTATATATATATATATATATATATATATATATATATATGAAGGGGTCGGTGCAATATAGTGCTAAACCACACAATGTTCATTTTGAGATAATCGCTGTTGAATGTTTGGAAAGTCCATACATTGTACATTGATAAAACATGAATGCATGCATTTTTTACCATCTTATTGGTTGGATTCAAATATGATATTTTCACGGAGGTTAGAGTGAAGGATAAGGATTATGAAAATGCATGTAACTCAATTTTGACAGAAGTGTGGGTTAGCACTATATTGCACCGACCCCTTCATATATATATACACTTATGAATATATGCATATGTCATGTTTAAGCTGCTTGCAGTCATAATATCAGTGAGCTAAGAATCTGACTTCAATGCAATCAACATAGTCGCATGATGAATATATCGAATTCTTTGTTTTTATAACTTAGAGTAAATAACAATCATAACAAATTTGTAAGGCAGTAATTCTTGTTTTTGTCTCCTTCTCCAAGTGTTAGTATCATGCATTTTCTTCTATCAGAAGCAAAGAAAAAATATGTCAGAACAAATGGACCACTTCAAACGTCACGAGACATAGCACCCACGAGTCATACAGCCCGTGAGTAATAAAGTTCACGAGTCATAAAGCCCATTAGTTCAACACTAAGCTAACAAGGCCCACAATGTTGAACTCGTGGGCTGTTTTTACCTAGTGTCGAACTTGTTGGTTTTATTATCCTAGTGTCGAACTCATAGACTATATAATATGACTCGTGAGCTGTATGACTCATGGACCTGTTTTCAATGTAAAACTCGTGGGCTGTATGACTCGTGCGTGTCGGTCTATACTCTATAGTGGCTTGACCCCCCAACCTTCAAACATGTAGCGATGTGGTAGTCATCTTTTATATTAACATATTTTGCGAATCGCTTTTGAACCGAAAAAATAAGACCGTGCGAGTATACAACGCGTGAAAGAATAGCAAAACAAAGTAAATAATCATGTCGACTGTACAACGAAAATCATAATTCATAAAAGCAAAATTAAAAAAATTGAGTTATCGAGTAAAAACAATTGTTAATTTTTGATTATATTGTCACTAGTTGCACATTGGTTTTGATGTCATGAAAAGTTTAGAAACGACTGAAGAGTTTGTTTGCAAAAACCGATAAGTCCATATTTGCCAAACGGAGATATTTGCGAGTAAAGGTCAAGAAAAATAAAGAGAACAATAAGAAAATTACTTTGCTTCTTTTGACCATAATTTCAAAAATGTATATACCTTTATATGTAGTGACCAATATATCATTTAAAAGGTATTATTTTGTACTTTATGACAGAGACCGTACTTCAAAATCTTCAAAAATGGACTTATCGGTTTTTGCAAACAAACTCTTCGACTATACTAGACCCTTGCAACCACGAAATTAAAACCAAAGTCAAAAGCATGAAATTCTTCCGTCGAGTTGTTTTCATTGCAACTGATTGACAAATTGCCCTACATCGACGTAAATAAGCACTGAATTGATCAGTGTTTTAGTAGTAGCCATGATAAAAAAATCATGAGCGTACATACTCGAGCAGGATTCGAACCTACGACCTCCTGATCACCGGACAGGCGTCATCTCCACTAGACCACCGAGCTTTCGCCCGACAGCAAGGGTTGGTTCTAATCCTTATAGCATGCAGCGGGTACTGCTTTATCATTCAAATTCATGAAATTCTTCCGTCGAGTTGTTTTCATATGGCGTTTTCACATCAGCCCGATGTTTCCAAATAGCGCGCTATTTTTCTGACTTGGGACATTAAAAAAGATCTCGAGCTTGGAATTTTATCGGGCTGCTGTGAAAACGCCTATTGCAACTGATTGACAAATTGCCCTACATCGCCGTAAATAAGCACTGAATTGATCAGTGTTTTAGTAGTAGCCATGATAACAAAATCATGGGCGTACATAATCGAGCAGGATTCGAACCTACGACCTCCTGATCACCGGACAGGCGTCATCTCCACTAGACCACCGAGCTTTCGCCCGACAGCAAGGGTTGGTTCTAATCCTTATAGCATGCAGCGGGTACTGCTTTATCATTCAAATTCATGAAATTCTTCCGTCGAGTTGTTTTCATATGGCGTTTTCACATCAGCCCGATGTTTCCAAATAGCGCGCTATTTTTCTGACTTGGGACATTAAAAAAGATCTCGAGCTTGGATTTTTATCGGGCTGCTGTGAAAACGCCTATTGCAACTGATTGACAAATTGCCCTACATCGCCGTAAATAAGCACTGAATTGATCAGTGTTTTAGTAGTAGCCATGATAACAAAATCATGGGCGTACATGATCGAGCAGGATTCGAACCTACGACCTCCTGATCACCGGACAGGCGTCATCTCCACTAGACCACCGAGCTTTCGCCCGACAGCAAGGGTTGGTTCTAATCCTTATAGCATGCAGCGGGTACTGCTTTATTATTCATTATTATTGAATTGATCAGTGCTTATTTACGTCGATGTAGGGCAATTTGTTAATCAGTTGTAATGAAAACAACTCGACGGAAGAATTTCATGAATTTGAATAATAAAGCTGCAGTACCCGCTGCATGCTATAAGGATTAGAACCAACCCTTGCTGTCGGGCGAAAGCTCGGTGGTCTAGTGGAGATGACGCCCGTCCGGTGATCAGGAGGTCGTAGGTTCGAATCCTGCTCGAGTATGTACGCCCATGATTTTTTATCATGGCTACTACTAAAACACTGATCAATTCAGTGCTTATTTACGGCGATGTAGGGCAATTTGTCAATCAGTTGCAATGAAAACAACTCGACGGAAAAATTTCATGAATTTGAATAATAAAGCAGTACCCGCTGCATGCTATAAGGATTAGAACCAACCCTTGCTGTCGGGCGAAAGCTCGGTGGTCTAGTGGAGATGACGCCTGTCCGGTGATCAGAAGGTCGTAGGTTCGAATCCTGCTCGAGTATGTACGCCCATGATTTTTTATCATGGCTACTACTAAAACACTGATCAATTCAGTGCTTATTTACGTCGATGTAGGGCAATTTGTCAATCAGTTGCAATGAAAACAACTCGACGGAAGAATTTCATGAATTTGAATAATAAAGCAGTACTCGCTGCATGCTATAAGGATTAGAACCAACCCTTGCTGTCGAGCGAAAGCTCGGTGGTCTAGTGGAGATGACGCCTGTCCGGTGATCAGAAGGTCGTAGGTTCGAATCCTGTTCGAGTATGTACGTACAGCCCATGATTTTTTATCATGGCTACTACTAAAACACTGATCAATTCAGTGCTTATTTACGTCGATGTAGGGCAATTTGTCAATCAGTTGCAATCAAAGTCAAGAGTTACACAAGTAGCAAACGCGACAAGGTACAGAAAACATCATTTTGTACCATGTTGGTCAGCCAAATTGCCACAGTCAATTTTATATTTGTCTGTCTTTTTATACATGGTAACAACAGAGAATTAAGTTTTCCTTGTTGGGCAAGAGTACTCCTACCGAACAATCGAATGATTGAGGCTGTTGTCGTTCGTTGTTGCTGATGATTTTTTTTTTTTAATATGATTTTCTTTACGTTTTCAGTTCCATCGAAGCCTGCAAGTGACGGTCATAAAATGGGACCAAATGTCGCCAAACCTGGATCAAAAGATATCAGGAAAAAGGATGACAAGAACGAAGCCAGTGGCGACGGCGAAGATTCAGGCTTAGGTGAGTATTAGTTTCTCGAAACCACATTTAATGTCTTTAAAAGGCGAATCTTGGAGATGTTTTATAAAATACAACTGTATATAATGTTTTTTCCCCAATAAGACATCATGCGTAGTAAAAAAAAAATTCGTGCAGGCCAAAAAAAAAAAAAAATAAATAAATAACAGCGCAAAAAGAGAGAAAAAAGAAGAACAATATGTGACTGTTCCTTGTCGCTGCATTTGTAAAGTTTTATGTAATCTGAAGATAAAACATAATTATATAAAAAGAGTATGTCTTTTCGTAACGTTACTTTGACGATTGTAATCACGTTAGTTATAAATGGGTTTAATGATAATACAAATGAGGTATTGGCTTTCTTTTATTCTGTTTTTTTTTTCTTACTCTTTTTGTGAACACCGTGTACTTGGAGAGACCTAGCATATATAGATTTTTTCTTATACTATCATTATTATCGTTTTCGTTTGCTTGACGCTTTCCTGCTTCTTTCTATAATCATTAGAGAAAGAGAAACAATGTGCTTTGACGAATAACAGTGGTTACATAAGCTGTGAATTTTGTCTTGTACGAGGATTCCTATTAGCTTTTACATGTATAGGGCCATTTGTCCATTATCCAGCATACCTTACAAGGACGTGGCTGTAAATTCGGTGTAACATACAATAAAGTAAAACATCTGAACACTTTCCTGTGTTGCCGTGTATCTGTATTTCATAGTTCCCCTAATCTGATTGATCACGAAACCTGCAGCTATACATGCTAGCTTTTACGCATGCCCCATATTTCTCACATTATGACCATACTTCAACTCTCATGTAGACAGACCTTGTATTTATTCCAAGACAAACTTTTTTACTTTCCGGTGAAGTTTCATCTAATCTATGTTTTATGTAATTTTCGTACTGTATAACTATACTATTTTTTAGAAATATGAAAACAAATTCTAATTGAAATTGAAATTGAGATCAGAAGCAAAGAAAATATATGGTTGAACAAATGGATCACTTCAAACACGTGTAGTAATTTACTTGTCATTTTTACAGTAACAAATTTTGCGAATCGCCTTTGAACCTCAAAAACGCTTGAAAGAAAAACGAAACGAAATAGTGACAGTAACTAACTAATTAACAACACTATAGGTCTACTTGTTTTTTGTTTGTTTGTATGTTTGTTCTTTGTGCGAGGAATCACCAAGTAAAAACATTAATTATTTGTTAATTGTATTGTCACTAGTTGCTTATTGTTTGGATTTCATGAAAAGTTTAGAGGCGATTACTAGACCCTCGCAAAAGCGAAAATAAAAAGAAGATAAAAAGTCAGACAAGCAGCCTCAATTGCGACAATGCACGGAAATCATCAGTTCGCAAAGTGTTTGTCAGCCAAATCGCCACAAGCGATTTCAGATATTTTCTGTATTTGTGTGCTTGGTCACAGGATAGAATTATTATTATTTTTTTTTATTTAGTATTCGGCATGAGCACTCCTACCCAACAGTCGAATGATTGTGGCTATTCGTGTTCGTTGTTGTGGTCGATGATTTTTTTTAATTCTATTTTCTTTCCGTTTTCAGTTTCATCGATACCTGGAAGTGACGGTCATAAAACGGGGCCCAATGTCGCCAAACCTAGATCAGAAGAAACCACGAAAGACGAATACAACAACGAAGCCGGTGAAGACGGCGAAGATTCAGACCTAGGTAAGTCTCAAAACCACATTTAGTATCCTTTAAAGGAGATCTAATAGGCATCTTGGAGACGTTTGATATTATGTATATGTATATGTATATAGAGATATATTTATATTTTTTCTTTTCCAGTGAGACATATCTCTGTGAAAAGAATTTATGCATGCCGCTGTAAAAAACAAACACACAAAAATAAAACCCAGAACAACCACAACAAGGAAAGAAGACCAATGCAAGAACAAAATATGTGGCTGTTCATGTTACTTGTTGTCAGACGGAGTGAATTGGATAAGTTTATGTAATCTGAAGAATTGTAAGATAAAGTATGTCTTTTCGTAGCGTTAGCGGCACAATTCGAAGAACACCTTTTTAAATATAGAAATGTATAGGTCCAGGAGCAGACTATGCAGTATCCAAATTGTTCCTTACCATGAGACCGGAAGTTATGAAAATGATGACGGCAAAAATTTCGAAAACTCTCACCCTTTTACTACTTGTTCTACTTGTTCCAGTAAGATTCCTAGTCTAACGAAATATGCCATCAAACCATATTCGTCAATTCAATGACAACGACTATAAAAAGAAGAACAAGTACGCCCCAAGTGTATGAGATGATGCGATGAGTTACATGGTTTTATTACCACTGTCTTTTCACATGTAGTTAGCAGTATAACCATTGAGGAAATCCAACTCATCAGAAAGTATGCCGACCCAGAGGCTCTGCAAAGTATCGCTCAAGAGTTCAAACTGGATATTACACAGCCTGTCGATGATATGGACATGGTTCGCGCTCTTAATAAGGTGGAGGATAAAGGAAAGAAGGAAGGCAAAAGGTGGAAGATCAGAAAATTTCTGCGGAAGACGAATCCTACAAACGGTAACATTACCTTTTAATGCTTTCCTTGCATGGTATGCGTTTAGAAATTGATACAACACTCTCAAATCCATTTCCTCCGACGAATCTCTCTGCAGATGTTTTCTTTATTTGTAGCGTTTTGTCATTGTGGATATGTTAACTATTGCTCTAATTTCACAAAATTCTATAGTAGTAAAAAAAAATAGACATACAATGTACGAAATACCATTATGAAACAGAGCCTATACTCATGTTTTGAAATACTGAGTTGTGTATAGCGGTCAGTAAGCCCTAATGTGCATTTACCTAATAGCATCTAATTGTATCTGCAATATTTGGCAGATTTTATATATTTGATTTGATTTGATTTGATTTGATTTGATTTGATTTGATTTATTCATTCTCTGTATGGCAACATTTACATTTTTTTACAACATAATCAAACATAATATGAAACTCATTATAGCTAGTTTCAACAATTTCAACAATTTTGATTACAAATGCATTTAAGACAACATTACAATACATGTGTTACGAATTACCATACAGAACGGTCGCCAATAATAAGCTATAAGCTTGACCCTTTGGCAACCGATAATACAATACGTTAATGCAATAAAAGAAAGGGGTCCAACATATCAACGTCATTCAATTGCTTCAGGGAATTTATTCAAAGATATTTTGTTTTATTTTCCGTTCTCTATTTCTATTTTTCTTAGCGTTATATTTTCTTTCCGTAAATTACTTTAATGTCTGTGAAATTGTTTTATCATCATCATTTAGATCTTTTTATGCTTAAAGTGCAGTCACGCAATTCAAATTCTGATAAATATTGACATCGTTAGATATGACACAAGGATTTCACTTTGTCTGATCACGGTGATTTCTCTCACAGGCCATCAGTGTCAAGGTTTTAATTATTCATTTGACAAGGAGTATCAGCGAGTAATGTTGCATTATATCGTTACATCACGTTCACGTAATAGCTCATATTTGTCAGTAATTTTAGAAAAGAAAAGAAAAGCCGAATATCTCTACTCTTTTTTTTTCTCAATCTGAAGAAACATTTCATCGAAATTGACATCAGTTCAGTTCAGTTCAGTTCAGTTTTTATTTCTGCATTTCAAAATCAATACAAATCAACAAATCAACAAAGTGCTTACATAGTCATTTACAGAGCTAATAATCGTAACGTTTGGATCATACATACTTTTTTTTTCAAGAACGAATATTATATATATAAAAGGAAGCAATAGGAAATAATAAAAATGAAATGCAGGGGACCATCATCATAAGCTAAGTTTGACGAGGAAGATGGCCCCAGGTAAAGAAAGATACGTGTCGAAAGATATAACTAGCTTTGCATAGAAGTGAACGAGTTATCACCAATTGGATATATACTGTTTTGTCATACCTAGCTGATTCGCCTATCCATATGTCAACGCAGTGAACTTCATGGAAGACCAGTTTAATGTAGCTGAATATGGGCTAACAAGACATCTTCTCAGGTGGAAAGATGGCATACAAACAAACAAATAACTTCCGGGATTGTTAGCCGAACTTTATACTTAAGATTGTAAATACCTGTACTAAAAAATGACCTGTAGAGGGATGTAATCGGAAGGAGATAAAGCGTAGGGCTTAAAAATATATATTTTGTTACCGAAACTTTTGCAAAAGTTCTGCAGGAAATACTACACAAAACTTTTCTCCATAAAGAAATCTCTTCTCCAAGGTAATGAGTTGAGAAAAAAAGAGAGGCGGGCACCGTTTTCACTTCTATCACCCGTCCATACTGTTTCCATACAACTTGCGGCACCTAATCAAAATGTATAACACCATCAATTGCTGACTTGGGAATCCACATCAAGACGTTTGTGTGTGTGGTGTGTATGTGTGTGTGTGTGTGTGTGTGTTTGGTTGATATTCACTGCTGTAGATTATTTTCTTCTAATTTTTCACTTCGAATTCGTAGCCACTTTTTGTAAAATGGGCATACATACATCTATCTAATGGACATACATTGTTGCGTAACGTTCTTCTCCAATGTCCTGGTATAACAAAGTTTTATGGTGAGCGATCTTAGTCTTATGCTCATGCTGCTCCCACACTGTGGAACGCTGTTCCGTGTTATATAAAAGAAGCTCCCACAATGTCAAAGACATTTCTGTTCGAAAAGTATCATGAATGAGTTTGGTTCTGCATTTATGGTACACACATTGTACACTGCATTTCCTCTTTCTACTATCATCCCTCTTCTTTAAAGCGCATAGTGACACCACGGTAGCGATATGCGCTATAAAGTACTGTGTTATATACGGATAACGTTTTCAAGTAAGTTGTCAATGTAACAGCTAGCTGATTCGCCTGATGCCTGTAGATTTCAATGATATTGTGCAGACGATGTAATGTCCTTTTTGACCATCATACACATTCCGATTTGAGAATGAATTGTTTGTCATGTTCGACTGTTCACAGAGGAGCTTCTTGCGGAGAAAAGATACAACGCAGTCTTCAAAGCTGAGATTCCCAGATTGGCTATGCGCCTACTCATGACAGATGTCTACCCATTCGCACATGCTCTGGGTTACAGCAATCATCGGTTAAGCAAATTCCAAGTCAATCATTCTTTAGAAGGAAGTAAAAAGGGAACTACTGAAGTTATAAGACAACAGTATCGACAACAGAAAACATTTGCGGACCAGGGTAGGACAGCGATTCCCCAACTACTGAAAAAGTGCGATTACAAACCAATAGCCCGAACATTCTATTTTGGTAAGTAAATAAATTACATATGATGCGAGTTAGGTTCCGACCGTCTACAGAATCAGTGTAGCTCCTCCTTTTTTTTATTATTTAATGCGAGAAGAAGGATCATAAAAGGGACATAGACGTAGCTAGATCAACTTGGTAACCTACAAAGCTTTCAGTCTTTTTCTCTTCCTTCATCATGTTCTTTACACCTTCATTAGGGCTGTTGAGACGCAATAAAGCTTACTAATGTACATGTACACAAAAAAATAAAGGGGGGCATATTATTCAGTGATATGTTGTTTCAAGTTTCAAGTTTCAAGTTTATTTTGTATTTCCACTTTCTCAGTGATGGGATTACAAAACGATTGACAATAAAACAAAAGTACAAAACATATACAACCATATCTTATGTTTGAAGAAAAAAAAAGACAAACAAACATTACACACAAATATGAATGGTCGTTTTCATCTGAGGATATCACAAATAAATGTCAGAAATATGATGGGGCCTACATAAAAGCAATGATGCTTGTAAAAACTGTAGTTTGTTTGATAGGTTATCATTTATTTATCATTTATCAGTTATCATTTATTGTTTTCACGGTTTTGACTCGGATTACCCTAAGATTTCAGACACCATGATGGAGGCATTAATTTGTCAAACATGCACAATTTTGTCCGAATGGACATACAACCTGCAAAACTTCTACACAATATTGAATTTAACATTCTGATATGTGAAATAGTCACAAGGATACATTATGACTGAAAAACCTCTTATTATCTGTGACATATCAGATTACGAAGTAAGTACCAGCGATCTGATGGCCGTGGCAACTCGAGTGGAGCCTGCCACGCTAGCCAAAATGCTGGGCATTGAGCATTACATTGAGGCTCAAACTCGTACAGGAGACAAGATCGAAGATAACATGAAGATGCTAACAGAGTGGAGGAAGATGATGTGTCCACCAGACTGCAACCATCGTACCGCCTTGGCTGATCTCATGTATGACGCTGAACATAAACCTGTTGCCATGGGAATCCTAACGGGTAATATAGACCTACCTTGGATACCGAGTGATTTATATATACGTATATATATGTATATATATGCTAAATTGCGATGAATTATAATGAATCCCTCGTGTAGAGCCTACATTTACCTACATCAGTCAGCGTAGAAAGACAGAGTTGCATGACAGATGGAATATCAATGGCTTGAAAATGTGGGCACGTGTCATTCATGCAGAATGTTAATATACCGGCACCCTGACTTGAGAGAATGGATTTCCCATTTTTAATTCTCATATAATCCCCAGACCCCCCCCCCCCCCTCAAAAAAAAAAATGTAGTTTTCTTTTATACGTTTCCCTGAAAGCAATCCCTGAAAATAGGCTACTCTCCATTTTAAATTGTTTTCCGTAATTAAACTGAACTAAATCAATTCAATGTTATCGAAAATTATTTATAAAAAAAGATAAATTCTGTCATTATTTATAAAACATTGTCATGAGGAACAACCATGTACGTTAGATATGGTGCTGCTGTCATAGCTACACGTTTTTCTTACTGACTGAGACACATATATCTCTGCTATATGATCACAGGTTGTCTTGATACGGTTTTAAAAGGAAATTAAAGAAAATACGAAATGCTGGTGTTGAATTCCAAAAATGTAGATAGGCTGAGTGACTAAGGCGAAGCGCTTCCGGCTGGTACACTCAGGTACTAGTATTATGGTTTAAGTATACATTTCTGTGAACATAACAGTGGGTATTTAGAAGGCAAATATATCATCACTTCAGTGTATTTGCAGAGTGCAACCAGTCCATCAACATTTTATCTTAACGAAACCTTTACAAATCTGTCTTTTGATTATCAGTCTACTAAGTCCAACGTGGGGTTGGCTACCCTCTTATTGGAAGGCAGCGAATGCAAAATGTCCTGTATACCTGAATTCTTCGGAAAAACGAAATAAATTACTGACACATTTCTGTTTGCCATGCATATTAAAGGGACTGTACAGTACTGGTTGAGGTGGGGATTCATGTTTTGAACATTCGTAAGTGAGATAATGAAAAGCCTCTTATGAAATATGAAAGAGCATGCAATTTTAAGAAGGATTCAACATTTATTTGATGAAAATTGGTTTTCAAATGGCTGAGATATCCAAAAAAAAAAGTGTGAATAATAAAAGGCGACATGCCACAACTTTATTAGGATCTCTTTGTTTCACCTTGTTTCTGAATATCTCAGCCATTTCAAAACCGATTTTCATTGAATAAACTTTTGACACCCCTTAGAACTGCATGCTCTTTGACATCTCATAGAGTGGTTTCTGAATATCTCGCAAAACGTTTAAAGCTAAATCTTCACCTCGACCAGAACTGTACACACCCTTTAAGCTACATTAATTTGAAATGATTCAGAATTTCAGTGAAATGCAATTTCGTTTTAAATAGTTGCATCTCGTATTTGAAACATGGAATTAAGATTATATCATGGCAAGAATTTTTATTGTTTTGTATACCTTTTACTGTCTCGCAATAAGTCTGATAAGTCGCAGGCATGTCAATTGGAGCGCTTTGATATTACGATATCTCATCTAGCAGGGAAGAGACAACAATACAAATAACTGATATTTCAGATGTTTCTATTTCAGATGTTTCTGCTCAGTAAGCTATAGTCTCGTAGCAAGAGTTACATTACATAAAAACAGTAACATGGTACTGCTTTGTTTTTCATATGAGTGTACCACAGAATGATTCCTTTGACGTCTTTACTGATCCTTTGATTACTTTTTTTTTTCTGTCTGTTTCCGATGTGTTATGACAAACGAATATTTGCTGTTAATGTCTGTTACTAGGCCAATACAGAGACTGCGTCCCGAATGCAGAGGTTATCACTGAGCTGGCGCGTCACATCACTGCGAGTGAAGCCGATCGGCTGCGCAAAATTTTGGATGTTAACACCGAGCAGTCTGACCCACAATCTGACAATGACGTCCTCAAACTGCTAGTGGAATGGGTGGAGCAGGGCAAGGAATACACTCGAAACTTTATAATCAGGAAGCAGGTCGCATATTATGAGTCCGAACTAGGTAAAAAGTTTTTGATTAATTAGGCCACTTGTCATAACGTGCAGGTGTTTGTTGACGATCGCTGGTATTGTGTGTGTGACCCTTGGCTTGAATCTTTGCAGGTACATGCATCCTTTTACATGACGTTCAATTCACTGTAGTCCGACATCAGAGTATACGGCCATCTCACTTATCCGGACCTCTGTTTATCCGGTCACAGGCTGGCGTGCAACTGATTTCATCTTGTTCGGGCTTTGAAGTGTCCAATTTCAAGAACATACAACACAAGTTAAAACAAACAAACAAACAAACAAAATCTGCGAAATGTGTGATCACAATTTCAATTGTGGTCATATTATACTGCGATAGAAGATGACATAAACATTTTGATGTTGCAGTACAGTCAAGTAGTAATTTAGTAGTGTAGTGCTGTGATTGAATAGTGCCCTCAGCGGCAGCATTCGGGAAGCTTTGAAAATCCCCCCCCCCCAAAAAAAAAAAAAAAAACAACAACAAAAAAACAGAACAACAACAACAACAAACAAACCCTTACGAAAAAGTCCTGTGGTACTCCTGTGGTAATTACCACAGGACGGTACCACAGGACAGTACCACAGGAAAGTACCACAGGACAGTACCACAGGAATTGTCCTGTGGTATTTTGGGACATACCACAGGACAGTACCACAGGAATTCCTGTGGTATTTTGGGACGTACCACAGGGCAGTACCACAGGAAAGTACCACAGGACCGGTACCACAGAACAGTACCACAGGACAGTACCACAGGAATTCCTGTGGTATTTTGGGACGTACCACAGGGCAGTACCACAGGAATTCCTGTGGTATTTTGGGACGTACCACAGGGCAGTACCACAGGACTAGTACCACAGAACAGTACCACAGGAACTGTCCTGTGGTATTTTGGGACAGTACAACAGGTCGATCATTACCACACAGCATTACCACAGGGCAGTACCACACAGCATTTCCATGGTACCACAGGAGAGTACCACACAGGATAGATCGAAAAAAAAATCTGGGAGAATTTTAGCCACATATCAAGGAATATACGTGATAGGTGAGTGATGGATTTCAGGACAAACATGGCCCTACTTAATAACCTGACCTACTCCTAACACATAACCTCAAACGAGAGTCTAATGGCCAAGTGCCAATCTAGTCCTATAATAGATCTATATAGTCATATTCTATTCCTAGGTAGCCATCGACCGTATCAGTACACATATATATGGCCGTCTATCCGTAAAGCATTAAGGCATGGTTACTAACTCGATTATACTTTATTATCAAGATATGAAATTACACTTTCATAATGATATCTATGATATTGGGAATAACATAACATAATTAGACAATCTTTCATAAAGTTCAAAGTAAGTTCCATCATTAATACTTTGACTTTTTAAGTCATATATGTATTTTCTAAAATCTAGAGTGCTTTTTATGAATATTCATGAGCTATGTAAAAATTTGTACCACAGGAGTACCACAGAAGTACCACAGGAGTACCACAGAAGTCCTTATGAATTTTTTCATGCTTTACATCAGCACTTTCACTAAATAGGTAATACTGTAGGAGTATAGGACAGGATAAGTAATGGCAAATCAATTGTTATAATTCACAGCATAATTAGTCATCTATCAATTAATTGAGGAATATTAATATGTGTTTTTTGTTTGTATTTTTGTTATAGATTTCAGTTGATTCTGCCTTACAATTTTCCTGTGTGGTACTCCTGTGTGGTACTGCTGTTTGATATTCTCCTGATGTGATATTCCTCTGGTATAAAATGTTAAGAAAAAAAAAAGAATATCCTTCTGTGTGGAATAGCACCATATTATGATTTTCCTGTGGGATTTTGGACAGTTCCTGTGGTACTCTCCTGTGGTATACATCGAAAATTACCACAGGAATTCCTGTCGTACTGTCCTGTGGTACGTCCCAAAATACCACAGGACAAGTCATGTGGTACTGTCCTGTGTTACTATCCTGTGGTACTTTCCTGTGGTACTGTGATGTGGTACTGCCCTGTGGTACTGCCCTGTGGTACTGCCCTGTGGTACTGTCCTGTGGTACGTCCCAAAATATCACAGGACAAGTCGTGTGGTACTGTCCTGTGGTACTGTCCTGTGGTACGTCCCAAAATACCACAGGACAATTCCTGTGGTACTGTCCTGTGGTATGTCCCAAAATACCACAGGACAAGTCGTGTGGTACTGTCCTGTGGTACTGCCCTGTTGTACGTCCCAAAATACCACAGGACAAGTCGTGTGGTACTGTCCTGTGGTACTATCCTGTGGTACTTTCCTGTGGTACTGTCCTGTGGTACTGACCTGTGGTATTGTCCTGTGGTACTGTCCTGTGGTACGTCCCAAAATACCACAGGACAAGTCGTCTGGTACTGTCCTGTGGTACTATCCTGTGGTACTTTCCTGTGGTACTGTCCTGTGGTACTGCCCTGTGGTACGTCCCAAAATACCACAGGACAATTCCTGTGGTACTGTCCTGTGGTATGTCCCAAAATACCACAGGACAAGTCGTGTGGTACTGTCCTGTGGTACTGCCCTGTTGTACGTCCCAAAATACCACAGGACAAGTCGTGTGGTACTGTCCTGTGGTACTATCCTGTGGTACTTTCCTGTGGTACTGTCCTGTGGTACTGCCCTGTGGTATTGTCCTGTGGTACTGTCCTGTGGTACGTCCCAAAATACCACAGGACAATTCCTGTGGTACTGTCCTGTGGTATGTCCCAAAATACCACAGGACAAGTCGTGTGGTACTGTCCTGTGGTACTGCCCTGTGGTACGTCCCAAAATACCACAGGACAAGTCGTGTGGTACTGTCCTGTGGCACTATCCTGTGGTACTTTCCTGTGGTACTGTCCTGTGGTAATGCCCTGTGGTACTGTCCTGTGGTACGTCCCAAAATACCACAGGACAAGTCGTGTGGTACTGTCCTGTGGTACTATCCTGTGGTACTTTCCTGTGGTACTGTCCTGTGGTACTGTCCTGTGGTACTGCCCTGTGGTACTGTCCTGTGGTACGTCCCAAAATACCACAGGACAAGTCGTGAGGTACTGTCCTGTGGTACTATCCTGTGGTACTGTCCTGTGGTATGTCCCAAAATACCACAGGACAATTCCTGTGGTACTGTCCTGTGGTACTATCCTGTGGTACTTTCCTGTGGTACTGTCCTGTGGAACTGCCCTGTGGTACTGTCCTGTGGTACGTCCTAAAATACCACAGAACAAGTCGTGTGGTACTGTCCTGTGGTACTTTCCTGTTGTACTCTCCTGTGGTATGTCCCAAAATACCACAGGACAATTCATGTGGTACTGTTGTGTGGTATACGTCCCGAAATACCACAGGACAATCTGTGTGTATACTGTCTTGTTGTATTGTCCTGTGGTACTGTCCTGTGGTACTTTCCTGTGGTAATGTCCTGTGGTACTGCCCTGTGGTACATCCCAGAGTACCACACGAGCCTGCGACACAGTACCACACAGTTCCTGTGTTAACATATATTTGTGTGGTACATTGTGTGGTACCAACCAGTACCACAGGGAGTACCACATGAGCCTGTAAAACAGTACCACACAGTTCCTGTGGTAACATTTATTTATGTGGTACATTGTGTGGTACTGACAAGTACTACAGGGAGTATCCTACAAGCCTGTGGTACAGTACCACACAGTTCCTGTGGTAACATTACAAGTGTGTGGTACATTGTGTGGTACCGACAAGTACCACAGGGAGTACCACAGGACTTTTTTTGTTAGGGAAAACAAACAAAAACAAACACAAACATACGAGAAGTAAAAATTTACTGCCATTACATTTTATTTCTTGTGTTATTTCAAACATCACGAAAACCATGCAGTTATTACGTCATCTGAGGATTAAACATTCTCATTCGACCGGTCCTGTCATGGCTATGATCTCGGAGTGTGTTTCCCTTTTTAAACATTTCTATGGATGAGTTCGTGACTGCATTCAGGAGTGACAAAATGGAAATACACTGTTGTTTAGTGAGGTCACATCATTTTCTCAAGATGATAAACTGGTAGTAGGTGAAATTAGCGACAGAATCACACTTCTTTCGTCTCGTTTGTTTAATGTATTGTTGGTTGTAACCTGTCACTCTAGAGCAAGTGCTTAAGGAGTGTCCGGCGAATTCGAGCATTTGAAGTCACATTTGAAGACCTGAATATAAGAACGACCCAAGTCCAATTTTTGGCCAAATTCAGTTTGACATGGGAAATTGTAGCTTATGCATGGACTCATCTTGTGTATAAATGATAAATCCTAATTACCCCCGGAAGTGCCTGAAATGAATGAGTTAAATCTTATATTAATGTAAGAATGAAGGACTTGGGTCATTCTTACATTCATATGATAGCGCCCTCTCTCATCCTTCTCTCATCTCTATAGCAGAATATCATGTATATGAATCAAAGAACGACCCAAGTCCATATGAATCAAAGAATGACCCAAGTCCACCACACAAAATGGCCTCTCCACAATTAATGTAAATATTAATTGTCATAATAATATATGTTCAAATTTGTATATACAATGTTGCCTTCCCATCACAGTTTAATAGAATATTATTGGACAAATAAAAAAGATATGAAGTTTTTTTTTTTTTTTTTGTTTACTCGAGATGGTCTTCCATGGACTTGGGTCGTTCTTATATTCATATACTCATTTGCATCCCTTGCTAAGATTAGAATAGCTTGTAAAACGTTGAGGTTCTTGGTATGTATGCCTATTTAAAGAAATTCGTAGTGATACTCTCGAGATTTTTGACATGCTATGAAAAATAGCCTTCACCCTATCCTTGATAGCCCTATGAATAGAAAAAAAAAATGAATAGAGAGAACGTGACACATGTTAAGAACTCTTCTATCTTATTAGAGCAAAGGATACAAATGAAGGGTTTGTTTGCAAAAACCGATAAGTCCATTTTTGAAGATTTTGAAGTACGATATCTGTCATAAAGTACAAAATAATACCTTTTAAATGATATATTGGTCACTACATATAAAGCTATATTTTTGAAGATATGGTCAAAAGAAGCGAAAATATTCTTATTATTCTCTTTATTTTTCTTGACCTTAAATCGCAAATATCTCCATTTGGCAAATATGGACTTATCGGTTTTTGCAAACAAACTCTTCAAATGTATCTTGAGATTTACGAAATCGTTGGTTATCCGTTGGGCATTTGCTCTAACATAATCAGTCTAAAGTGGGACGGGGGCTTCAACGAAATCCTCCACACTGAAATGAGTTGTTTTGTTTTGTTTTGTTTTGTTTTTCTGTGTAGATTGGTGAACTTGTGAGTATTGTGTTTTAATTGCATTCCGGCTATCAGATTGAAGCCAACGATGGCTTCGTGTCATCCGTATATTTACACCTAGAGCCAATTGACATTGTAAATCAGTGCACTAAAGAGGTGAAATGAGAGAAAACAATGTGCCACTCTTCGTCATATGAAAAGTACCAGTTTAATCAGGTTACTGAAAAAGTGGGGGAAGTCTTGACGATCATGTATTTCATTTTTTTCTTGATATCTTTCTGTCATAGCGGTGATTTCAGTATTTGTCACAAATGAAGAAACAGACAAAATGAATGGCAAGCTTGATTTTCATGGTAATTAACGTTTATTTACCCTGATTTGTGTTTCGATAATAGAATTTCGCAAAAGAATGGACAGGAATTTGAGCGATAAAGTGTTCGATGCTGGATTCATCAACTTGGCGAACGAAATCATGACAGGTAAGCCCGTGTATTAAACGTGTTTCGTAACTGATCAACACAAGTTACTGGCGAGAAAAGTCAGTGGCATTTATCTCATTGTTTATTACATTTTCTTTGAGCTCCGTAGAGCCCTTTCAGCTCATCTGAACTGTTCTGGCAAGGGGTACTACAATACGTACATAGTAGGACCTACGTTTAAACCTCAAGTTAGTGCATTGCATTTATATGGATCAAAGCAGGGCTTGCCCCCCCCCCCCCCCCGGAAAAAAAAAAGACCACCTCCAACAACAAAAAAAACAAAACAAACAAACAAACAAACAAACAAAACCAAAACCAAACCAAGCAAACAAACAAACAAAATAAAAACAAAAAACTGTATAAACTAAAAAGAATTGAAATGTACCGAAGTAGCCGTTTTATGTTCACTAATGCATTCTTCTATAAACCCAGGAATCAGGCATGGCAAGGTTACACAACTTACGAACAGTTTGAGTCCGATGGAGCGTTAGGTAAGTTTGTAGTTGCGCATTTTGTCTTATGTTGTACACACTGAGAGAAAAACATCAACTTTGCACCTTTATGATCTGTTTCACAGTGAGACCAAATTCAAACGTGCAAACATAAGCCTATTTCTTTTTCTTAGAGTGCTTGCTGTCAAAAAATATTGTACTGGATAATCGCTTCTTAGTATACCGCACACCTACATCCATCTCATGCACACACTTACAGAATCAGGCATGACAAGATTAAACTTTATGAATGATAGCAAAAAAAAAAAAAAAAAAAAAAAAAAAACGTAGATTGAGAAAATGCAGCAATAGTAGTAGAAGATATAAGTGGAAGATTGAAGACAATTAGACAGTCAGTTCAAAGTTCTGAATTTTGGCATTTCAGTGCTACCATTGCTAGATGAGAAAACTACTACATCATGTGATGTCATATACGTTTAAATATTCAACATGTTTTTACTTTTCTCGCATAATGAGAGATCGCTTGACTTGCCTCTTTTAGATGTCATGGGATATGATATCTTTTAACGTAGTCCGTAACAAGTGAAGGGAATTATATGCACTCTTTACAAATATATATAGTTTTTTTTTTCAAATTATCTGTATATTTTGTCACAAATGTACACACTAGTAAATGTACATGTATGATGTACTGCATGCATGGTTGTTTTAATGTGTATGTACACAGGTTGACCAGATTCATGGAGAACATTCTACATGGTATAGATATAGTACATACAGGTTGACCAGATCAGTGGAGAATTTTCTAGGTGGTATACAATGTAGTTATACAGTACATGCATGTAACAGGAAATACATTATAGCTCACTCAATCTAGAATGATTTCACCCATTTCCAGAAAGTTCTGGGAAGTGCTTACATGTTTGGCTGAGTGAGGCACTGTCCCTGTAGCCCAATGTGATTGGTAGTTATTCTTGGTAATGATGTTTTGTACATAGTTAGGCAGTGAGTCATCCAGGTTTCCTGGAACTTGGACTGGCTAGTGGGTTGGAGAGAGTTATAGAATGTGCTAGAAGGGGGTGAATGGATAGTATATAAGCCAGAGAAATTCTGCAGTAGGCAGAGTACCCAACACCTCTGCTCTGAGAGTTACGTCACTTCTGGCTCTGAAGCGACTTGTTATAGTCAGTCCTGTGTTACCTGCTGACCTGTTATGTTTGTGGAGATAAGGCCTGGGAGACATTTTGCCTGCAGAGAATTAATGTGCCTTCATTGGACTCCATATGTTAATGTCAATGGACATTGCTACGGCAAAGCTGTGACGGGCTGGATTCATAGCTGGACAATATAAAGTGAATCATCATTCAACGCATCAACTGGACGTGGTCGTCACAACGTTTGGACTCTGCACGTTTCGCCGTGGACGTATTTCATGAATTTTACCCCGGATCTATAACGCAGACTATTGTAACCTGTGCCTCTGGATTTACGTCGAAGGAATCATTCATCGGTGTATCGCGGATCATTCATTTGTGCATCGAGCATCGTATTTGGACATTTCCAGGGATATTGCGTGTAATGTGTACGTAAGTGATTCCATTACTGACTTATATTTGTTTCTATTGATCATTGTTGTACTGATATGACGCCGATTACCAGTCTGTACCCACAATATTACTGTTAATAAACCGCCTGAACATCAGTTGATTGTTTCTTTTGTGCGATCATTCTCAGAGTGATTTTGGTCGTAACAAAATTGGGGGCTTGTCCGGGAATTGAATTTTAAGCCAAAACTTAGAATTTGGAACGTTCCGGAATCCAGAATATTGGTACAGACAAAATACCGGTTGAGTTGGTTGTATAAGTGTATATTGTGCATAATACAATGTACATTGTGACAATGTCAATCAGTACAATGGATGTTCAGGCATTTGTTCAGAGGACAGATTTGTCCCTCAAAGATTTGCAAAGGTTACGCAAATGTGATTTGACTGCTGTTGCACAGCATTTGAATGTAGATGTTCCACAAGGTGCAAGAAAGGCAGAGATTCTTGACTTAGTGGCTGGTCACATGGAGCTCAAAGAAGAAATTGACACTCCAGATCAAGCTCAAATTTCTGATCAGACACGGCTTGAGCTTGCTAAATTGGAAATAAAGGAGAGAGAAAGAGCAAGGGAATTACAACTGAAGGAAAAAGAAATGGAAATGAAGGAAAGAGAAAGAGAAAGAGAAATTGAAATGAGGAAACTTGAAATTGAAGAGAAGAAAATGGAGCAACAACTGAAATTGTGTGAGATGGAATTGACTCATGCACAGACTGTTGGAAATCGTGAAAGGGCTCCCTCTGAATTTGATTTGGCCAAGAACATTCGATTGGTGCCAAAATTTGAAGAAAACAGAGTTGATGCATATTTTGTGTCATTTGAGAAGGTGGCTAACAGTTTGAACTGGCCACAGGAATTTTGGCCCTTGCTCCTTCAAAGTGTGTTTGTCGGCAAAGCAGCCGATGTGTACTCATCTCTCTCTGAAGAGCAATCACGTGACTATGCTACAGTTAAGAAAGCAGTGTTGAATGCTTATGAGTTGGTGCCAGAGGCGTACAGACACAAGTTCAGAAATTCGTACCGTAAACCAGGCCAGACACATGTTGAGTTTGCTCGTGAAAAAGAAATGATGTTTGATAGGTGGTACAGGTCCCTGAAAGTGGATCAGGACTTTGATAACCTACGTGAGGTTGTTCTCTTGGAAGAATTCAAAAAGAGTGTTGCTTTCAGTGTGAGGTCGCATTTGGATGATCATAAAGTGACAAGTTTGCATAAAGCAGCCTTGATGGCTGATGAGTATGAGCTGACCCACAGAAATGACAACAGACCACCTTTCAGGAATTTCTCTGGAAACAAGAGAGACAAAAATCAGTCGAGCAATCCAAAGAATGCTGGTTCTGAAAAAGGCACGAGTTCTGAAACTTCATCGGCACCAAAGCCTCAATCTGACAAAGGGTCCAGTACAAGTGCAAATGTCATCAAATGTTTTCATTGTAACAAGACAGGGCATGTAAAGTCACAGTGTTGGAAGTTGCAAAACAAAACAAAGAAGGACTTGGGATTTGTCATGTCAAAAAGTGTCCTACCCGAAAACAGTGTCCCGTTCAGTGAAACACAGGCCATTGAAAGTCAATCTCCCAAATTCAAAGATAGGATGAAGCAGGTGGATGAGAGCTATCGTAGCTTTTTGTTTGATGGTGAGGTGACTCCATGTACTTCTGGTGAGGCAGGTAAGCCAGTAGTCATCCTGCGGGATACGGGGGCCTCTCAGTCATTGATGGTGGATGGTGGTATGACTTTTCCACCAGATAGTGCAGTTAATGCAAAAGTCTTGATTCAGACTGTTGATGGCAGTTATATGTCAGTGCCACTGTATAGAGTGGATTTGAAGTGTGACCTAGTTTCTGGTCCTGTTACTGTTGGAGTTGTTCCTGAGTTGCCTATGGCAGGCATTGACTTCCTGTTGGGGAATGACTTGGCTGGGGACAAGGTGGTTGCGTGTCCAGTTGTTTCGGATAAACCAGTGGTGGTTGCTGAAACTGAGCAGTTACAGGAGGAGTTTCCTGGGATTTTCCCAGATTGTGTTGTGACTAGGTCTCAGGCTCGTAGAGCTGTTCAAGATGATGCGGATTCTGTTGATGTGGAGGAGAATTCCGGTGTTTGGTTGGCAGAAACCTTTTTCAAGGATTTGAATGATGGGGTTGCTGTATTAGGCTCCGAGGCTAACAGTGATGGGCTGTTTAGCAAGTCTTCCTTGGTTGAAGCACAGCAGGCAGACTCTGAGTTGAAAGGCTTGTCTCAGACGGCGTGTTCTGAGGCTGAGGCTGAAAAGGTCCCTGAGTGCTATTATGTCAAAGATGGCATTTTGATGAGGAAGTGGAGACCTCCCCATAGGCCAGCTGATGAGGATTGGACGGTGGTCCGTCAAGTTGTTGTCCCTCCTAGTTACCGCGGTGAGATCTTGAGGATTGCTCACGAGTTACCTGTTGGCGGCCATTTAGGCGTCAGAAAGACAAAGGATCGGATCATGAGGCATTTCTATTGGCCAGGGTTGAATGTGGATGTGGCTGAGTTTTGCAAGACTTGTCACACATGTCAGGTGGCTGGTAAACCACAGCATTCAGTGAAGCCGGCGCCATTGATTCCGATACCTGCGTTTGAAGAACCATTCAGTCGGGTTCTAGTTGACTGTGTTGGACCTTTGCCTAGGACTAGGTCGGGTCATAAGTACCTCTTGACAATCATGGATATGTCTACACGGTTTCCAGAGGCTATCCCATTGCGAAATATCACTGCAAAGACTGTGGTAGATGCTCTAGTGCAGTTTTTCACTAGGTATGGGTTGCCCAAGGAAGTGCAGTCTGACCAAGGGTCAAATTTCATGTCAGGCATATTTCAAGAGGTGATGTATCGTTTGGGTGTGAAGCAGCTGAAGTCGTCAGCTTATCATCCCCAATCCCAAGGTGCGTTGGAGCGCTACCACCAGACCCTAAAGACAATGATTAGGGCGTTCTGTGAGGAGTATCCCGAGGATTGGGATAAGGGCATCCCTTTCCTGCTGTTCGCAACGAGGGACTCCCCAAATGAGTCAACGGGTTTCAGCCCATTCGAGTTAGTGTACGGTCATGAAGTCAGGGGCCCACTGAAGCTCATCAAAGAGAAATTCATGACTGAGGATGATGAGGTCCACCTACTTGACTATGTGTCAAAGTTTCGTGAAAGGCTTTCAAAGGCTTGTGAGGTAGCTAAGGAACACTTGAAAGTGTCACAAGACTCTATGAAGAGAAAGGCAGACAAAAATGCCAAAGCCCGAACTTTCAACCCAGGTGACAAAGTTCTTGTACTGCTGCCCATACAAGGTGAACCACTGAAAGCCAAGTTCAGTGGCCCATACTGTGTCAAAAAGAAACTCAATGATGTGAACTATGTGATCAGTACGCCAGACAGACGCAAAGATCAGAGGGTGTGTCATGTAAACATGCTGAAAGAGTACTATGAGAGAAAGGCTAGTCAGCCGGTAGGCGTAGCTCAGGTGGTAGAAGAGGAAGTAGATGAAGAGGGGGAAGCTCAAGATGAGCATGGAAGTGAGCCCTCTAGTGCCAGGTTGTCTAACTCAGAGATGTTAGGGAAAGTAGATGAGGCACTGAACTACCTACCTGATAATCAGAGGAAAGATGTGACTAGTCTGTTACATGAGTACGAAGAATTGTGTAAGGACAAACCAGGCTGCACCCCTCTGGCTGTACATGATGTTGATGTAGGAGATGCTGACCCTATCAAGCAAAACCCTTACAGATTAAACCCGAGCAAACTGCAAAAAGTAAGGGAAGAGGTTCAATACATGCTAGACAATGACATAATAGAACCGAGTAAAAGCAGTTGGAGCTCCCCAATTGTCATGGTACCCAAACCGGATGGGTCTCAAAGATTCCGTATAGATTACAGAAAGGTGAATGCCGTGACGAAAACAGACTCTTTCCCCATTCCCAGACTAGAAGACTGCATTGACAGGGTCGGAAATTCTGCATATGTCAGTAAGATAGACCTTCTAAAGGGATACTGGCAGGTGCCCTTGACCGACAAAGCCAGAGAGATTTCTGCCTTTGCTACACCAGATGGCTTGTTCCAATGCAAAGTAATGCCATTTGGCATGAAAAATGCTCCGGCCACCTTCCAACGGCTGACAAACCAAATCATTGCCGGACTTGACCACTGTGTAGTATACATTGATGACATCCTAGTGTACAGTGACACATGGGAGGAGCACATTACACACTTGCGGCAACTTTTTGATCGACTCAAGGAGGCCGGATTGGTGATTAATCTGGCAAAGAGTGAATTTGCAAAGGCCAAAGTGGTGTATCTCGGGCATGTAGTCGGTCAGGGACAAGTATTGCCAAGAGAAGCCAAGGTAGAGGCTATACTAGGCTTTCCCATTCCCCAATCCAAGAAGGAGTTGCTCAGATTTCTGGGCATGGCTGGTTTCTACAGGAAATTTGTACCGAATTTCAGCACTGTAGTCACTCCCCTAACAAACCTGCTGAAGGGCAAGGCGAAGTACACATGGACTGATGAGTGTCAAAGAGCCTTCGAGAAACTAAAGGCAGTCCTTGCTAATGAGCCTGTTTTGGCAGCTCCTGACTTCGCAAAGCCATTCAAGGTGGCAATAGATGCTAGCGATGTAGGAGTGGGAGCGGTTTTGCTCCAAGAAGATGAAGAAGGCACTGAACGGCCAGTTAGCTACTTCTCCAAAAAACTGAATGCATACCAGAAGAAGTACTCTGAGAAGGCTCTGAGTCTCATCCTTGCCCTCCAGCAATACGAAGTGTACTTGACAAATAGCAAAGGGGAGATCACGGTCTATACTGACCACAACCCCTTGGTCTTTTTAGACCGGTTCAAAATGAAGAACAACAGGTTGTTCAGATGGAGCATGATGACGCAGCCATATGCACTCAAAATCAAACATGTGGCAGGCAAAAACAATGTAATTGCCGACGCTCTGTCAAGAGTGTAACATGAAGAGAGTATCTAAGGTGAAAAGTTTTCACCGCATATCATTTCCAGTGTATGTGTTTAGCATATTCATTAATGTGTGCAAAACAGTTTGATATGATTGTATAAGCTCTGAGAATCCAAGCAATATCATTGTAAATGGTATCCATGAAAGGAGAACATGGAATTAATACAGCTATCCAAAAGGCATGTGATAGTATGTGATTGTAGCTTGATTTGGCTTTTACCTCACATTCATTATAAGTAATAATGAGAAATTGTGAAGGTAAAAGAAACCCTTGCTACGGCAAGGCTTTCTTTTTCCCATGGGGGATGGTGTCACAAATGTACACACTAGTAAATGTACATGTATGATGTACTGCATGCATGATTGTTTTAATGTGTATGTACACAGGTTGACCAGATTCATGGAGAACATTCTACATGGTATAGATATAGTACATACAGGTTGACCAGATCAGTGGAGAATTTTCTAGGTGGTATACAATGTAGTTATACAGTACATGCATGTAACAGGAAATACATTATAGCTCACTCAATCTAGAATGATTTCACCCATTTCCAGAAAGTTCTGGGAAGTGCTTACATGTTTGGCTGAGTGAGGCACTGTCCCTGTAGCCCAATGTGATTGGTAGTTATTCTTGGTAATGATGTTTTGTACATAGTTAGGCAGTGAGTCATCCAGGTTTCCTGGAACTTGGACTGGCTAGTGGGTTGGAGAGAGTTATAGAATGTGCTAGAAGGGGGTGAATGGATAGTATATAAGCCAGAGAAATTCTGCAGTAGGCAGAGTACCCAACACCTCTGCTCTGAGAGTTACGTCACTTCTGGCTCTGAAGCGACTTGTTATAGTCAGTCCTGTGTTACCTGCTGACCTGTTATGTTTGTGGAGATAAGGCCTGGGAGACATTTTGCCTGCAGAGAATTAATGTGCCTTCATTGGACTCCATATGTTAATGTCAATGGACATTGCTACGGCAAAGCTGTGACGGGCTGGATTCATAGCTGGACAATATAAAGTGAATCATCATTCAACGCATCAACTGGACGTGGTCGTCACAACGTTTGGACTCTGCACGTTTCGCCGTGGACGTATTTCATGAATTTTACCCCGGATCTATAACGCAGACTATTGTAACCTGTGCCTCTGGATTTACGTCGAAGGAATCATTCATCGGTGTATCGCGGATCATTCATTTGTGCATCGAGCATCGTATTTGGACATTTCCAGGGATATTGCGTGTAATGTGTACGTAAGTGATTCCATTACTGACTTATATTTGTTTCTATTGATCATTGTTGTACTGATATGACGCCGATTACCAGTCTGTACCCACAATATTACTGTTAATAAACCGCCTGAACATCAGTTGATTGTTTCTTTTGTGCGATCATTCTCAGAGTGATTTTGGTCGTAACAATTTCCCTTATGTCTTTCTGCTCAAGTGAAATCATTAGACTGTAGAAGTTTTCACATCCAGCAGTAACTGCGAAAAAAAAAAAAAAAACTTTAACATTCATAACTCCTCAATGCATTGCCCGAACTTTCACTGATTTGATCTGATATTGCTGAATTCATTCGATCCACACGTGCTTAAATTGAATTTGACCTTTAAGGAACTGTAGAGTCCGATGAGCAGGGTAAGTTTTTCATATGTGACTATCTCTTCTTAACATACCGTGCTGCTACATACCCCCCCCCCCACACACACACACACATTACACACACAGAAACATCACACCCAAGGGACACACTGTTACCCATCATTCAGTGACACTTTGGTCAAACACAAAGAGTGTGAAGAAAAAGCTGTCTTGGTTTTTGTGAACAAAATGAGCGAAAAATTATCGTAACGGCATTGACACTATTGAATAAAAATAAATCAGAAGTGGACAATAATTAACTTGAATCTTTGTCTTTCTCGTTGCCTCTCCTTGGCATAATCCAGCAAGTACTCCTTAGCCAACTCCTTAGCTTCGAAATAGCTTGACAGTCACGTCTGGGATAGGAACAGTCTTCTGGTCTTCGTGTCTCGTTCCTTCAGTGGAACGTAGAGGGTTAAAAAATGAAAATGAGAAAAGTCTTGATATGAACTTAATTGACAACACTCATCCTTGACACCTCAACCAGCATCACGTGGAATGGTGGCAATGTGGAAAGTTGCTATGTCTCATACCAGCACGCCAACGTGAAGACGTGTTTTGATTGTCAGCCCTTGGCCTGCAACCAAGATTTTTAGCATCTTGTTACACACACCTGAACAGATTCAGCTACACACGGCCTTGACAGTGCCTATATGTGAATCCCAATTCACAAGGTGTAATGTAGATATGGATATCATGTAGTTGTGAACTTAGCATATAGCCGCAATCTTATTGCGGTGAAATTGTATTGCTTTTTTAAAAGCTTTTTGCAGCGTTTATTTACGGTGAAGGATCAGCACAGGATGACGTATTTTTCTTTCATTGAACTGTGCACATACAACGGAGCAGAATTATACTGACTATTACGGTATGCGCTTGTAAAGAACACTAATCATGCCTCATTCTTCTTCGAATTCAAAGAAGTGAACTGGGCTATTCTTTATTATACATTCGAAGTAATGACGTGATGTATACTTTTGTACGCTGTGCATGCATATAGTCTTTCTATCACAAATTATATCTATATATCTTTGTGAATAAGCAACTGCTGTTCTTGTTCTATTATATTCATCTTTGTAGTTCGCACTATAACAAGGATGATGGAGTCGGTGATACATTCCACTTTACCAACACGTGAAAAAATAACGTTGAAGACATCTTATGCAAGTTATCATGGGTACATCCATTGTTTTGTTTCTAGATCTGTGCATGAACACATAATGATTGAACCTAAAGTGTGAGTCCATATCACAAATTAACAATCCGACAACAGGTAAAGCACTTTGTCATTTGTAAGGTGTCTGTTTTCCTCCCTCCGCTTTAATTCCTGACAAGCACAAGAGCAGTCCTAGTCTTTATATTACGGATCGAGAAAATGCGTTCACTTTAGTTTTGTTACCTAGAAATACTCCAGGGTTCCCGTGCAATCCGTTGTGTCCAATATTGATGAATTTCAGAATCATGAAGAAATTCTTAATAAATTACAACTATTTGTAGAATCTACGATTACATGAAGTGAACTAAATTTCAGTTGCTTTGCCACGGTGATGCCTTTAGTAGGGATATGATTATGTTGTTTTAACATACTGCTATTTGTCATGGGAATTAATATCGTTTTCGTAAAAAAAAAAAATACAATACACATTTTGGGAATCTTTAAAAATTGCATGATTGAGCATGACATCTGTTTTTATAATTGCTTCCATGCATATTATGAATTAAGATGTTACATTGATTTCCGAAGTCAGAAGCATGATTTCCGCAAACTGTAATTGTTTCATATTTAATTGATATACAGATGACAGTTTGTAATGACTAATGATAACTATGACTAAAATGATGAAATACAGTGACGTTCTAACCATACGCCAAAACAACAACAACCGCACAATGAAGAAACACAGATTTGATGTCAATTAAATACCTTGGTTGGAACACACAATATTCTGAATAAACCCAATTCCACTTTAGAGCAGTTCTCGTCTTAGTCCGTAGAGTAGATAGCGTCACGGCTACTATGGAAATATGGATTTTAATACGCAGCTTCCTTCGTTGACCTGCCTTCATAACCTTTAGTCCATTTTTAAAATTGTCCTCCACTTGCTGTATTTCATTAAAAAGAAACGTGTAACTCGATTCAGTAATAATTCTATCGTGACAATTTCTGTTAAAAATGAAATTATTGCATGTTCATTGTACTTTATGTTAATGTACTATTCCAACAACTGCAGGAAATTAATATGGAAATTAAGATAGCATATTGGATACAAATGCCGGGACATAGACATGAATAGGTATTCACCCATATAGTGGAATTAAAGGTTGTACATATTCCATATCATCTTCCTGTGCAAAATATGGGGGTGATGGGGGCTTTTTTCTTGAGTTATTGCAAAGAAAGTTGCAGAAACATAGAAATATCTCAATACATCGAAGATAAGCTTTAATTTCAACCAAGTATTTTAACATGATTCCGACATCATATGAAAAAAACAAAGGACACTTAACCATAGCGCAAAAGTCTCAGTTACAACATATTAAAATCTGAGAAAAATTCACCGAAGGGTAAGTGAGCTAATGCTCGATAAAGACAATCATGTCAATTTTCACATCTAGAAAAATTCCCTCCCATAGAGATAACACGTCATAACGAAGAAACAGAAAAAAGTACGTATGACCTTTTGACCCCACTTTGCACAGACAAGATGGCATCTGAGCAAAGTGGAGAGTGGTTATTTTGTGATATGATTCTTGTAACATGATCTTTGCGTGTGCAAAATATGGGAGAGATAGGACATGTATTCACTTAGATACAGGATGAACCATTTATGACCTTTGACCCTAATTTACATACCCAAGATGGCGTCTGATCAGGTAGTTGTTATTTTATCAAATAATGTACGTGACATGAAATAAACATTTGCAAAATATGGTGGTGATAAAATATGTTTTTCTTGAGTTATTGCAAAGAAAGTTACAGAAAGAAAGAAATATTTCAATACATCGAAGATAAGCTTTAATTTTAACCAAGTTTATTGACGTGATGCAGACATCGTATGAAAAAACGAAGGGCACACTTACGATAGCACAAAGTCTCAGCTATAACATACTAAAATCTGGGAGAAATTCACTGAAGCATAAGTGAGCTAGTGCTCGATAAAGATAGTCATGTCAATTTTCATTTCCAGAAAAACTGCCCTCCCATAGAGATTACACGTAAACTGGTCAAATTTGACAAGATTACATTCAATCCATTTTTACGAGGTGATGCCGTCATCTAATCAAAATGCTGTTATTACATTAATGAAAGAGCATTTTATAAGCTACGACATATTGAAATCTGGGTGAAAATTGACAAAGGATTAGTGAGATATGCTCGAATAAACTTGAAATTTGATGACGTAATTTTGAAAATTTACTTTTTTTTTTACTTTATTAAGAAATTTGATATCTTTTAATCACTTTGCCAGCATTGCCACCCCATGAAATGACATGTAAAACTCATCAGCTTTCAAAATATGTAAAGAAAATGGGGGGTCACCGTCCATCCTGACGAGTACAATTGGAGTTAAAATTGGCGGTTTTTTGGCATAGTTGCACTGTATAGCGCCATTGACGCGCGCGCGGAATTTCAACTTTGAAGGGCCCGTATGACGTCATATTGAGTCGGATTGACTTGAAACTTGGTAGAAATATTCCTTGACATTTCAGACATCCGATCAAAGTGTAAAAATGGGAAATTTGTATTGCATATGAGCTGTGTGTGCGTATATGTGCGCGCGCGTACGCGTCCGTCCAAATTTGTCAATTTTTCAAAAAATGCTCCAAATGGTCTGAAACGTGTGCAAAAAAAAATTGAGCTCGATTGGAGCATACAAATATTTAGACGCGCGCGTACGCGCGCGTACGCGCACGTTTTATGGGTATAGATGAATTTTGAGAATATGGGTAGAATTCGCTTGACTTGAAATATATGTGACGTAAATTTCATTGAAAAATTCCATTCCATTAATGAGATATGAATGAAAATGTGTTTTCATATAATGACGTCATAGTGACGTCACGGTCGACTGATCACAACGATTTTACTTGATCTGTCGTCTTTGGGACACGAGACATATATGGTATAAGTTTGACATTGATAGGAAGAGCACTTTCTGAGCTAATCGAAACACAACTTTTGTCCAGAAAGAAATAAAGAAGAAGAACAAAGAATCCGTACAGATACAGAAGGTGATCCGAGAGGATACTCGGATCACCTAATAATTAGGAATATCAATGTATTGTCGATGTTTATCTAGTATTATGTATATTCATTTGGGGAATGATTTGCAATTTTGTTTCTTTTTAGGTGATCCGAGTATCCTCTCGGATCACCTTCCGTTTCTGTACGGATTCTTTCTTCTTCTTTTCCTTCTTATTTCTCCCCAAAAGTTGTGCATCGATTAGCTCAGAAAGTCCTCTTCCTATCCATTTCAAACTTATACCATATACATATTGTATGTATCGTCTCCCAAAGACGGCAATCGAACTACAATCAAAGTGATCAGTCGACCGTGACGTCACTATGACGTCATTATATGAAAACACATTCTCAATCATATCTCATTAATGGAATGGAATTTTTCAATGAAATTTACGTCACATATATTTCAAGTCAAGCCCATTCTACTCATATTCTCAAAATTCATCTATACCTTAAAACGTGCGCGTACGCGCGCGTTGAAATATTTGTATGCTCAAATCGAGCTCAAATTTTTTTTTTGCACACGTTTCAGACCATTTAGAGCATTTTTTGAAAAATTGAAAAAATTTTACGGACGCGTACGCGCGCGCGCATATACGCACGCACAGCTCATATGCAATGGAAATTTCCCGTTTTTTTTACACTTATCGCCTGTCTGAACAGGGAATATGTCTACCACGTTTCAAGTCAATCTGACTCAATATGACGTCATACGGGCCCGTCAAAGTTGAAATTCCGCGCGCGCGTCAATGGCGATATACAGTGCAACAATGCCAAAAAACCGCCAATTTTAAATCCGATTTTACTCGTCAGGATGGACAGTGACCCCCCATTTTCTTTACATATTCTGAAAGCTGATGAGTTGTACATGTCATTTCATGGGTTGGCGATGCTGGAAAAATGATTAAAAGATATCAAATTTCTTAATAAAATAAAAAGAGTAAATTTTCAAAACGACGTCATCAAATTACAAGTTCACTCGAGCGAATCTCACTTATCCTTTGCCCATTTTCACCCAGATTTCAGAATGTTGTAGCTTACTAAATGCTCTTTCATTAATATAATAACAGCATTTTGATTAGATGACGGCATCACCTCGTAATATTGGATTGAAAGTAATCTTGTCAAATTTGACCAGTTTACGTGTTATCTTAATGGGAGTGCAGTTTTTCTGGAAATGAAAATTGACATGACTATCTTTTTCGAGCACTAGCTCACTTATGCTTCGGTGAATTTCTCTAAGATTTTAATATGTTGTAGCTGAGACTTGGGGCTATCGCTAATGTGCCCTTCATTTTTTCATACGGTATCGGGATCACGTCCAAAAACTTGGTTGAAATCAAAGCCTATCTTCGATGTATTTTCATATTTCTTTCTTTTTCCAACTTCCTTTGCAATAACTCAAGAAAAACATACTCTATCACCACCATATTTTGCACATATTTAGTTCATGTCACGTACATTATTTCATAAAATAACAACTACTTCATCAGACGCCATCTTGGGTATGTAAATTAGGGTCAAAGGTCATAAATATTTCATCCTGTATCTTGGTGAATACATGTTCTATCTTCCCCATATTCTGCACACGTAAGGACCGTGTTACAAGGATCATTTCACAAAATAACCACTTTTTGCTCAGATGCCATCTTGTCTGTGCAGATCGGGGTCAAAGGTCATATGTACTTCTTTCTTTATCTTCGTTATGACGTGTTATCTCTATGGGAGGGAATTTTTCTAGATGTGAAAATTGACATGATTGTCTTTATCGAGCACTAGCTCACTTACCCTTCGGTGAATTTCTCCCAGATTTTAATATGTCGTAGCTGAGACTTTGCGCTATCGTACGTGTTCCCTTTGTTTTTCATTTGGTGTCGGGATCACGTCCAAAAACGTGGTTGAAATTAAAGGTTATCTTCGATGTATTTTCATATTTCTTTCTTTTTCCAATTTTCTTTGCAATAACTCAAGAAAAATAGCCCCTATCAACCCCATATTTTGCACATGTTTAGTTAATGTTACGTACATTATTTCATAAAATAACAACTACTTGATCAGACACCATCTTGGGTATGTGAATTAGGGTCAAAGGTCATAAATGTTTCATCCTGTATCTTGGTGAATATATGTCTTATTTTTCCCATATTTTGCACACGCAAAGACCATGTTACAAGAATCATTTCACAAAATAACCACTTTTTGCTCAGATGCCATCTTGGGGGTGCAAAGTGGGGTCAAAGGTCAAATATACTTCATTCTGCATCTTTGATAGTGTATACGGAATTCGGTACCCAAGATGGCAGGTCTGACTCCCTTTTCAAAATGAGAATCCAAACATCACACGACCAATGTCCCTAATCTCAGGTGAAAACTCGAATCATTGATTAAAAAAAAAAATGGATCACCTAATTTGTCAGTCTTGACAAATTCCGAGTCTAGTCTTGGTTTTGTTTTGTTTGTTTAATTGTTGTGTGTGTGTGTGTTCTGTAGCTTCAATCTTCTTGATAAGACAGTCATAATTTATCACCTTTTACGAGGTATAGACATGTTTGTTTTGTTGTTTTTTTACTTGAGTAGAAAATGTCAAAAACTTTCCTTTGTTCTACCTAGAAGTTCGTGCTGAATACCGTGATATTTATAAAAGGTGCTAAAGCGACATAGCAGAATGGCGGTGAAAGTATTTAAACTAAAATAAGGTTTTGGGGTCGTCTTCGTTTCAATTTAAATAAACAAAGCATGAGGATAATTTATGATTCAATAAGTAAACCTTTGTTTGATTATGCAGATGTACTTCATGATTCTGCCCATAAGAAGTATACTGATCGATTACAGAAATTACAGAATAGAGCGGGGAGAATGATCCTGAGAGTCAGTCTGTATATGCATATTTCGAATCACGTTATTCATCAGACATTAAACTGAGAATTTTTTAAAGCACGCCGTTTAAAGCATATTTTGTTAATGGTATTTTAAACTCTTAATGATTTCAGCGCTCCTTATTTATTGGACCGGTTTAATTTTTTATCTCATCAATATTCTTTACGATCTTATGGAAGATTGACGCTGTCAAAGCCTAAAACAGAATATTGTAGACGCATGTTCGCTTACCGTGGGGCATCAATGTACAATACTGTTCCCTTGGATATAATATCTTCATCATCATGTAATTCCTTTAAGAAAGCTATAAATAATTATGTATTACACTGGATTTCATGATAATGATCACGTATCTCTGTATTATGTAAATGATCATGTTATATGGGGAGGGCTGTGGGTGGGGGAGGGAACATTGTATATTGGTAGTCAGTATGGGGGGGGGGGTAGTCATTTTCAAAAAAAAATGAAATGTTGTCTTAGTTGATTTTGTACACTGATGTATCATTTTTTTTTTCGCATCAAATCATTATATGTAAGTAAGTGTGTGTATGATTAGTTTTCTTGTATGGAGTTTCGACTATTGTAATTTTTCATGTGAAGTTGGACCCCTCGGAAGACCAGCACGGCCATGAAGGCCGAGCTGAGCAGGGCAATCCATCCGTTTTCCTTCAGTTATATATCCCAGTTGTATTGTATCATTGTTATTTTTGTGATTTTATAAGGTGAATACATAACAAACAAACAAACAAACAAACTTGTGTTTGTGTACAGTCATACAATTTCTTTTTTGATAATTATTAACTTTTTTATTTGCACAGAGCAGCCTTTAGTCTCAGATTAGGAAACTGATTTTCACAGTGATCGTGCTAACATTATCAAAAAGCAAAATTGCAAGAAATAAAGTAAAATGTAGTGACAATACGTACTACAAAATGAATGTACGTTCATATAGAGAGCAGACAAAAAAAAAGTATAGTGTAAGTCGTATACAAAAACAAGGATCAAAAGAAACAGGAAAATGAGTATGTGTATTTCAGCCTTTGAATGTAAGAAGTATTTGTTTTGATTACTTAATAGTTCAGCATGAGCAATACGTAGTGCATGTGCGGTTATGCTTGTGTCTTGAAAATATTAAAGTGAGTTAGTTTGAGTGCGTGTGTGTTGCTGATTTTTGTTTTGTTTTGTTTCTTTTTGTAGTGTTCCTGGATTTTGCATACAAAACGACTGCATTGTCGTGTGGGTGTGTGTAGTAGTGTTTCAATGATGCCCGTCATCATTTTTTTTTTTTTTTTTTTTTGAGGAGTATAGCTGTTTCGGGATTGATAAGTTCCTTGCTTGAGGTGTTTGTTGTTGGTTTGTGTGACTGTTTTGCTTGTATGTATATGTGTGTGCAATGTGTGCATATGCGTATGTAGCGATCCCTCATTATTTGTGACCCTGCACCTCAAAACAAACAAAAAGTCGCCAGACATGAATTTTTAGTTAAGACCATATTCTGAAAGAGCAGACTTTAAGCTTTAAAATGATGTATAACTCAAATCAAATGGACTCTCCTAACCTATCTCAATATTGGAAAGAAAAACAAAAACTTCAACTCTCTATTGTCTTTCTCTTTTTTTTTTCATAGATTTAGTTTATTTCACATTTGAAATGAAAAACAAAAACAAAAAACACTCGTTTGATAACAAGGTCTTGCCGAAGCATACGATTTGAATTATTATACGGGTTACGCCTTTTCATATATTTGAGGGAAACCTTGCAGATTAGCAACAATAATGTTCACTACCTGGAGAACACGTTGAATATAAAAACAACAAAAACAACAACAACACCAAAAAGACCATTCAATTCTAGCACACGTTCGCATTGCGAATTCGTTTCCTTGGCCTATATAGTAAAATTCATCATTTCCTTCACCAAACTGTGAATGTCGATCTTTCCTTCCAGCTTCAAGCGCAAGATCTGCTCCATTGACCTGGTGCTGACTTTTCGGAGACTTGGCAGACTGCATGAGCAGCTTGCCGTATCTCCTATTATGGTCTCCGGGAAAGGCGAACTGTTCGTGATTATGAAGGCATTCCAAATAAAATTTCTGCAGCGCCCTCACACGGTTGACCTCTTTTAGACCGTTGGCATCTGAACGAAAAATAAATAAATGAATAAATCAGTAACTAAATAAATGTATGAAATAAAGAAGCGTATCAATACTGATCTGATTTACATTAATTCTATCTTTCTTGTTTTAGTTACAATCATTCAATTCCTTTAATAATCATTTGTTAGTCCTCTTTGTCATTTTCCTTTGTTGTTGTTGTTTTTAATGTTTTGCTTCGATTTGGAATGAGATGACTTGAAATCAAGTCAGATTCGCCCATGAACGCTTCTTTCAATATATAAGTGCATTATGATGAGGGGGTCATTCATTGAATTTAAGGATGTCATTCTTCATGAAGAAATATGAACATTAATAGGACGTTAAATGGATATCATTATAACAAGTCTGTAGGAAATAAAAAGGAGCATACAGAGAACATAAGAACGTCATTGAGCACATATTACATTTTGATGCCAGTTACTGTAAGTCAAATCACTTTCCATTAAGTTTGATTGACTCCAATACTGTCATTAACTGAATAAAATGGAAACCTAATTTACAACGACACAAGTCTTCTTGAAAACAAAATTAGTTAATGCTCATTAGCTTTGTATTACCCACCTTCACACACTGCAATAATTTTGTCCCACTTTAGCAATGTATCGATTAATCCCTGTATAAGATGTACTGACACAATTGGACAATAATATCATGATACATGAATATGAATGAATAAATATTATACGTGTGAATGGTAGGGATACTTAAATCAATGTACCAGGAAAGCAGAAAACCAGTGCCTGCAAAATGCTGAATTCAGGAAGATCCAATTTGAGTTCCACGAGGGTGCTGCAGAATCTGGTGGTTGCCTCGCAGGCTTCGCCCCACCCCAACTCCTTGCTCTCAGCCAACGGCGTAGCCAGGATTTGATCTTAGGGAGGGCGGTTAGTCTGCGAGGGAGCGAAGCGACCGAGCCCGAGCGAGCGGAGCGAGCGAGGGGGGGGGGGGGGAGGGTGTGGGAGGGGGTGTCCCCCCTGCCACGGTAAGAACTTTTTGCATTTTGATGTTGTAAATGGTGCAATTTGATGAATATTTTTGCGCGTTTTATCGACGAGAAACAGTCCCACTTGTTTAAGGTAGCAGTATATTTTGATGTAGATTATTATTGAACGATTTGCCTATAAAATGGTACAATTTTAAATACACTTCTTGTGTTATTCTTTTCACTGAATATCATGAACGCGACTGAACCCGAGCGAGCGGAGCGAGCAAAGGGGGAGGGGAGGGTGTGGGAGGGGGGTGTCCCCCCTCCCACGGTGAGAACTTTTTGCATTTTGATGTTGCAAATGGTGCAATTTGATGCATGTTTTTGCTCGTTTTATCGACGTGAAACAGTCCTACTTGTTTAAGGTACCAGTATATTTTAGTGTAGATTATTATTAAACAATTTGCCTATAAAATGGTATGATTTAAACACACTTCTCAATATTAATTCTTTTCACTGAATATCATGAACGGGACTGAACCCGAGCGAGCGGAGCGAGCGAAGGGGGGAGGGGAGGGTGTGGGAGGGGGGTGTCCCCCCTCCCACGGTAAGAACTTTTTGCATTTTGATGTTGTAAATGGTGCAATTTGATGAATATTTTTGCGCGTTTTATCGACGAGAAACAGTCCCACTTGTTTAAGGTAGCAGTATATTTTGATGTAGATTATTATTGAACGATTTGCCTATAAAATGGTACAATTTTAAATACACTTCTTGTGTTATTCTTTTCACTGAATATCATGAACGCGACTGAACCCGAGCGAGCGGAGCGAGCAAAGGGGGAGGGGAGGGTGTGGGAGGGGGGTGTCCCCCCTCCCACGGTGAGAACTTTTTGCATTTTGATGTTGCAAATGGTGCAATTTGATGCATGTTTTTGCTCGTTTTATCGACGTGAAACAGTCCTACTTGTTTAAGGTACCAGTATATTTTAGTGTAGATTATTATTAAACAATTTGCCTATAAAATGGTATGATTTAAACACACTTCTCAATATTAATTCTTTTCACTGAATATCATGAACGGGACTGAACCCGAGCGAGCGGAGCGAGCGAAGGGGGGAGGGGAGGGTGTGGGAGGGGGGCGTCCCCCCTCCCACGGTAAGAGCTTTTTGCATTTTGATGTTGTAAACGGTGCAATTTGATGCATGTTTTTGCGCGTTTTATTGACGAGAAACAGTCCCACTTGTTTAAGGTAGCAGTATATTTTGATGTAGATTATTATTGAACAATTTGCCTATAAAATGGTACAATCTAAATACACTTCTTGTGTTAATTCTTTTCACTGAATATCATGAACGCGACTGAACCCGAGCGAGCGGAGCGAGCGAAGGGGGAGGGGAGGATGTGGGAGGGGGGTGTCCCCCCTCCCACGGTGAGAACTTTTTGCATTTTCATGTTGCAAATGGTGCAATTTGATGCATGTTTTTGCGTGTTTTAACGAGTTGAAACAGTCCCACTTGTTTAAGGTTGCAGTATATTTTAGTGTAGATTATTATTGAACAATTTGCCTATAAAATGGAATATCATTTAAATAATCTTCTTGTATTAATTCTTACACTGAATATCATGAACGCTGTCTGCAGTTCAGCAATCAAACAGAAAAAGCATGCACACGAGGGTGTAGATAGGGGCATATCCCCTCCCACACGAAGGTGATTTTGCGTTTTCAGACCTGAAATTCAGCGATCTGGTGCAAAATTTTGGTGCAATACTTTTTCATCGAAGTGTTAAAATCACGGAATTTAGCTCTTATTCCGAATGTGCACCATCTGTGTGTATGTATAAAGTCTAGTGAGGTAGAGCTTAGGGGAAGGGGGATTCCCCCTCCCTCTCGCGGAGCTTTTACGTTTTTAGAATTGAAATAAAGCGATCTGGGTATAGCCACAGTCTACTTCTATGCATGGCGGAAGGGGGGGGGGGAGGGGCGGGCGATCAGGGAGAAGGCTTGGGCGAGTGTTATCTCCACCCTTCCCTTCCGATGGAGCTTTTGCCTGAAATTGAGATATCTCGTATACGCATATTTGATGGAATCAACATTTGGGAAATCACAAAAAAAAAAAAAAAAAAAAACTGATGGGGGGGGGGGCTGAGGGGGGAAAGGGTAGATTAAAAGGGGAAATTCCCCTTATACATGAGGGAACCTTGAGTTTTCGGAATATAAGTGATAAGTCTTGTGCACTCAGAATTATTCATATTTTGTGTGTGTGCGTAAATCTAAAAAGTGTACTAAGCTAGGGAAAGAGGCACAGAGGGGGAGGGTTTGGGAGGGGGATACCCCCTCCCAAGCACGAGAGATTTTGCATATTTTGAATTGAAATTCAACGATCTGGTGCACACTTTGAGTGAAATATTCAAAAAAATCTCTTATTTGATGAAAGGTTGCAAAGGAGACCCGCTTCATGTGCATGCATGTATACAGTATACGCGCATTTTTTTTTCCGCCTCCCAAATCCCCGGTCCAAATCTTAGGGGGGGGGGGGGGCGACCGCCCCCATCCCCCCCCCCCCCCGGCTACGCCAGTGCTCTCAGCCTCAGTCAGCGTGTACTTATCAGCGTAGCGGATGAGCGGGTATGTGTCTATTGACCTTACACGAGAGATTCAGTGGGAAGGTCAGTAGGGCGGCTGTGGTAATTTCGTCGATTAATAACAGGATTGTCCTTTTTCTTGGTGTAACAGAAACGATATTGATGCTGTATCAGCATTGTTTTGATGTCATCTCTTACGTGTTTAACTGGTTAAATGCAATGCAATGATAAAAAAGTGTCAAATGTGCAAACCTACATCATACATTGCAGAACCTGCGCCGGCCCTGCTTTGCGCCGGCCCTGCTTTGCGCCGGCCCTGCTTTGCACCGGCCCTGCTTTGCCCACTCGATGATCATGAGTAGCTCGTTGTATCCAACCTGTATCACGTCCTGTCCACTCAAGCCGCGAACAGATTTGATCTGGTTGCCGGCTGGTTCAAGGTCTTCCTTCGCTCCAGCTATGGACGTCACATGGGATATCAACCCGTCGGGATCATCTAAAGAGGACAAACACGTATTCAGAAGAAGTTCATTGGAAGGAGACTAGCCAGTCAAGTAACAGTCTAGTAACAGTTACTAAAAAAATGTTTGTGACGTTACCGGGACGTCACATATGAGATAAAAAAAATGTTGCCACAACATAAAGAAAATTAAACATATTTTCACTTGTGTAACATAACACAAGAGCACTTGACTTACATCTCTCAAAAAGCAGAAAAAAAAATCACAGCAAGCATATCATATTATGTTAATTCAAATCGAGTAATCAAATTACATACTTCTCCTTGAATAATGAAAAAAAAAAAGAAATTTGTTGACCTATCCATACATTCTATGTATCGTTTTCCAAATATTGTGACGTTACAAACTGAAGGTGGTTGTCTCCTCATTCGGCAGTTGTGGCTCCAAAACTGTATAAATATAAACGGATTGTCCAATCTCCCTTCAGAAAAAAAGACCCTGTAAATGTTTTAAATATCTATATGCTACTCTCATAATCTGGAGGTCCATGAATGAGGACATAAGTAGACACATCTGGTCTTCCAGAAGAAGGCTGCGGAACCTCTCGATGCCATTTGCAGGGTCGGCGCAGCGGTGGGGGCCGTGGGGGCTCGGACCCCCACACTTTTTGTGCACCATACAAAGGAATACATAAGGTGTCACCACTTTGGGCCCCCACACTTTTTTGCAAACCGGAAGTACGTAAGTGGCACTAAAATTGGAGGGGAGAGAATGAGCTGAGGACCTTATTTTTTGCTTGTTAGCTCATGAAACCCGGATGTAGACCCCCACACTTTTGAAAACACTGCGCCGGCCCTGCTTTACCCACTCGATGATCATGAGTAGCTCGTTGTATCCAACCTGTATCACTTCCTGCCCACTTAAGCCGTGAATGAACTTGATCGGGTTGCCGGCTGGTTCGAAGTCTCCCTTCGCTCCAGCTATGGACGGCATACTATGGGATATCATACCGTCGGGGTCATCTGAAGAGGACAAACACATATTCAGAAAAAAGTTCATTGGAAGGAGACTAGCCAGTCTTGTAAGAGGTAAGCAAAATCTTATTTGTACTGTTTACCGTTGGGAGCAGTAATTTCAAAAGTGTTCGAAATATCACGTTTGGTGCATATATGTGTAGGTCCGTTGTATCACAAAACATCATACCATAAATTACATTATAAACATTTGGCAATTATGCGTAAAGTAGGGATGAGACATCAAGATTTTTTTTTCTCTCAATAAACTATAACTGTACACATTTGTTATTCTAGAAACAATTTCCATTACAGCTATTGTTCACATTTTGTATTTTTAAAATTGTTATTCTTAGATTAAACAGGTCAAAATTTTTAAATTTGTTGATTTCATCCCTGATTCACATTTTAGAACTATATTGAAGGAATAGAGCCGAGTTCTCGTTCCATCTACAAATGGATAAATAATGCATTTATCTTCTTACCATGGGATGAGAAATGTGAAGATAATGATGGTGATGATAACAATAATGAAAATGATAATACAACAAACAACAACACAACGATCTGAGAGTATCCATTACAATTTATACCCCCGTTCGAAGGAGATATTTCTCGTCCGTCACCTCATGTAACCTCCGAAGTGTATATTGTGGATAGCAGTCTGATATATCTGACTTGTGTTGGTCAGCTATCGGGATAGTGCCAGACGTTTCGCTCGTGATCCTCATCGGATCTCCTTGCCTCATCGAATAATCACTCGATATATCTGGCACTGAACTGACAGTCGGTTATCGCGAGTCGGATTCATGAGACTGCGATCCAATCAATACACTGCAGTTGGTGGTAAGAAGCAAGTGACTTCCAACGAGTGACCGATGAGGGGAAGAAAATATATGAAGAGTTTGTTTGCAAAAACTGACAAGTCCATTTTTGCCAAATGGAGATATTTGCGATTAAAGGTCAAGAAAAATAAAGAGAATAAAAAGAAAAAAAATATGCTTCTTTTGGCCATAACTTCAAAAATGTGCCTTTTTATGTAGTGACCAATATATCATTTAGAAGATATTACTTTGCATTTTATGACAGAGACCGTACTTTAAAATCTTCAAAAATGGACTTATCGGTTTTTGCAAACAAACCCTTCATATGTACAATTATCCGAGAAAGCCATTGAAAGGGTCTTAATCCAAAGTCTGAATGGCGACCAAAATGTCGAATTGCACAGATGTGTATATATCATACAAAGGTGTACATTGACATAAAGGGGATAGTTTCAAATACCTGTACATAGATTTAGATATTGACTGTAACTAGCAATATGTGACTTAAATGTGACTGTTCATCTCCCTTCCCTTCCACAGATCTATGTAATTTCAAAAGGGACTCATGATAACAAAAAAAAAAAAAAAAAAAAATGTATTCACTATGAGAAACGTGATCGAGTTTAGTGTGTACAAAGCAAACAAATATAAGATAAGAAACACACCCAGGCCTGGTAAGACTACAAAAGGAAATTAAGTCATCGAATTCGCCATATTCACAATCGGTTCATTCAGACTACATCATAACCTTGGCCACTCACCTCGGGAGGAAAATCATAACATCATGATAATTACGCTGGTCCACGAAACTGCCAGCACATTTACTGGTAAACCAGCATGTTTACTGACATGAGATACTATGGTGAGGGGAAGGCACCGTGAAGGCATTTAATGACTTTCATTGAAGTTAGTGATACAATTGCAAATTAACACCCATTCAGTCAACATCCAATATATCAGCAAAGCATCGTCTTACTTGGGAAGAAAAGCGATTACCTCGTATGAGGTGAAACCAGTGACAAGCCAATGAAACTTTTAACCAAAAGAGAGTGTTAGTATTATTGATATATCTGGTGAAGTGCTGCTGTTTGCAGCGAAAATCTGTGCAAAGGTGGGGAGGGGAGGGGGTGGGGGCAGAGGGGACGCTTTGGAGAGGGTTATCCCCACTCTTCCCATAAAAGACAGATTTTGCAGTTTTAGTAAAAAATGATATATTTCGTAAACGCATATTATTGTCGAGATCTTTGGGAAAGGAAAGGATTGTTAAAAAAAAAGAACTTATTTCCCTTGGGACTTGAGGGATCTTTTCTTTTTTTTCATTTAGGTGCTATTTTTTGTGCATGCAGAAGTATTCAGTTTTGTTTGTAGATCTGAAAAGTGAACTCCGAGGCTAGGAAAAGGGAACAGAGGGGGTCGGGGGAATGTCCCTCTCCCAAGCAAAGGAGATTTTTTTTTTTTTTTCATTTTCAGAACTGAAATTTAACGATCTGGTCCATATTTTTAGTGAAAATTTTGAATACAATTTTACTTGAAAGAAAAAAAAAAGTTGGAGGGAGCGACTTCATCTACACACAGTATATACACGCAATTTGTTTCTTTTTTTCGCCTTGGAAATCTTGTGCGCGCCTTTCCTCCTCTCCCCCCCCCCCCCACCTCACCTCGCCCTTGATTACGACGGTGGATGAGCACATCAAAAACTGTAAGTCCTTATAAAACGAACATGTAGGAAAAATTAAAGTATCAGCCCGAAATGAGGTGCTTATGGCTCGGATGCAAATTGCAAAGCAAAGTACTGCAGGTTTGGTTCTTCAGTACGAGAAGAGATAGAGAAGAAGAAACCGAGGATATAAACCAACTGGGCACAGTAGACATTAGGGAGCTTTAGATTTTAGACGCGCGGACGTTCAAAGGGGGGGGGGGGGGGGGGGGACATGGTCTGAGCGTGCGCAGAAACGCACGTCAAGTTGACGTGCGCTTCTGCGCACGTTCCGACCATGTTAGTGATGTTTGTTTGTTTTTTTTTTTTTCCCTTTGAACGTCCGCGCGTCTAAAATCTAGAGCTCCCTATTATACTTTACGAGACTTACACTGGTGACAATTGTGTCGGAAAACAATGATATGATCAGAAAGACTGAAAGTTCACTTTTGTCGTTTGCAGTTGCAAGGGTGTAATGTACACTGAAGAGCTAATATCGACTTAAAAAAAAAAAACAATGTGATAAATGCACATTGTAAGCTTGAGGGATTTTTTTTTTTTTTTCAAAGGAATTCTTTCAGGCATTAGTAATTCAAAAAAAAAAAAAATCAACGACCAATAGGCACAATAGCTCATACAATTAGGAAGTCTTTCTTTTATTTGAAAAAAAGAGGCGGTGAATATGAATTTGTTTTATAATCTTTTGCCTTTTTCTCCCCTGGCAAACAAAAGGTTTGCACCTAGAATCACCGCATTTGTGACCGTGCACCTCAAAACGAATGTAAAGTCGCACACACTGATTTTGCGTGAGGACTGAAAATAAGTGAAATGGGTCAACCTAGCCAAACTTGACTTTTTCGTATTTTCTGAAAGAGCGGGTCTTCTTTTACATTATGCTAAAATTTGGTATCACAAAACGGGCAGGAAAGTGGGTTTTTTTTAGCAGTTTATCTCGAACTTTTTTGGTAGAATAGTGTGATTAGGTATGTTTTTAGAATCCCTTGAAAAACCTTGTCCACACTCATCACTTTCAACTCTAATAACTTTTGAAAGGATAGTGCTACTGCATGCTTTGAAAGTTGGCATTGATTATGGACAGAATGTGTTAATGAGGCATGCTTAATTTCTGCTTAATCTGATAATCTCTTCATTGTTGTTACTCTGGTGGTTTACTTCCTGTTTTTTTTTTTTTTTTTTTTGTCCCATTCATCGCACAGCCAGCACGGTTTGGTAAAGATTAAGCGCTTGAATAGACACTGTACTTCAGAGCCTCTTTTCTCAGTTCACACTTTTCCTGAGTTTGTGCTTTCTTTCCAATATTTAGATAGGTTAGGAGAGTCCATTTGATTTGAGTTATACATCATTTTAAAGCTTAAAGTCTGCTCTTTCAGAATATGGCCTTAACTAAAAATTCATGCCTGGCGACTTTTTGTTTGTTTTGAGGTGCAGGGTCACATTTAATGTTTTTCTTTCAGTCGCTTCGATAGAGGACATTTCGTTAAACATATTCTGATAATTTCAGTTTCTAATTCGGTTGGATCTTTTTAATAATTCACTTACGTGAAGTCACATCATTTCATTTTGTTTAATTCTCCATAGGTGCGCATGTTAAAAAAAGAATAAAATACTGCGGTTTTCACCAATATAGGCCTACAACTGTTCGGAGACCCCTAACACAGTGCGCTCGGTCAACCAAACAGCTTTGCGCGTAAAAATAGCGATATACGACGGTTTGGTGACTGCAAGTATACTGCGCGTGTGGTCAACAAATCTGTCGTATACATTGTAAATATTTACTAAACGGTCTTCGCAACCCCCCCCCCCCTCCCCTAAAAAAAGAAAGAGCCGGACATAAACGAGTAGAAATCATGATTAACACAAAAAAAGAGGAACAATAAAACAAGGTAAACTTCAAACACGATCTTGAAAGTGCACTTTACGCGAAAATGCATATGTAAATACGACGGTTGGGACGACCGCCGAAGAAATAATAGAGCGAAGCAATCCTATGTATCGTAACATACCTTTACCGACTTGTGGAATGGAATCGGGCCTCGATTGTATGAGTTCGCGGATGGCAAGTTTCCTGCGTTCGGCTACGTCTGCATCCAGGGACTGATAGCAGAGGGCGCCCTTCAAGTTCGTGTCGACTTCTGGCTGATCCACGTCCCGTCGGGGCTGGCGCCAAGAGGAGGAGCTTGCTGAGGGTTTATCGGTAAACGATGCATCCCCGTGAAGATCATTGATCTTCTTCTGGCCTCCGGGCCTTCTGTCTGGCCTGACAACTGTATTAAGATTATAAATATCCTATCGTAGTAGTTGGTACACGATTATGGGCTGCACATAGAGAAAACACACTAATTTCGCACTACAATGGATGATTTCTTACCCAAGGAGTTGGATGATAATATGCTCAGTTCCCATTATGTTAGTTTGGATCCAATTCGTTTGACGGTTTCCAGAGAACTGATTAAGGCAAGCAGGAAGGCCTTCTCCTTGCAAGTACAAACGATTCAGGATTGTTAAGGATCCAGCTTGCCTGACACTGTAGAGTGCTATAACAGGAATATATTCCGTGAATCTGAGCACATGGAGACGTTTTTCTAAACACATCACATATTTACTTGGAAATCCAGGTGAAGGGGAACTCCCCTCCCCTACCCCACCCCTCACCCCTCCGAAAAATGCGCCACTGTGGCCTTTAGGCCTATGTGTGATATGTCATTTA